>NC_064620.1:20305200-20605400 GCF_023898315.1 Schistocerca nitens | reverse complement strand
GCAGAGGGCGCCGTTTGTCCCGCAGCGTGGGCGCTCCTGCGGCATGGGCGCAGCGGAATTGGAATATCGAACTGAGTTCCGGCCGACAAAAAGCGAACACAAAACTAGCGACGTGTCGGCCCTGTAGCCAGACCTCTGCAGTGACTCTCGCTGAGGGCGAAGCCAGCGCGAAAAAACCTGCCGCCATTTGTGTCGGAAATTTCCGTCACACCAAATACTCGACGTCCAGTGTAGAAACTAAAACACCACGGAAAACTACTTTTTAACCGTCTTCATACCGTGAATCATGTCTCACATGTTGCTACCCCTAACGTTTGGATACATACTCCACACCAAAATCTCGAACCAGTTTCAGCGAATTTTATCCTAATCCATTCGCCTATTGAGCGAGGATAAAATGGTTGCCTACATACTTATATCCCAGAGATAGATGTAGACTCCGACCATAATTTAGTTGGGTATGAACTGCAGATTAAAACTGAAGAAAGAAATGTAATGTATTGCGCGTTAACAGGCAGAATGACCCACTAGTGCATGATCACACTATTGTGGAACGGTCACTGGAAGCTGTCAAGTCCGTAGAATACCTAGGAGTATGCGTACAGAGCGATTTAAAGTGAAACGATCATATACGAGGGTGACTCAAATAAAAACCTAAATACATTTTTTAAATATTATTTATTGTGCAGAAGTGGTACATAGCTGTATCACTTTTCAACATAATGTCCCTCACACTCAATGCAAGTCCTCCAGCGCTTACAAAGCGCATAAATTCCTTTAGAAAAAAAATCTTTTCGTAGTCCGCGTAACCACACATGCACCGAGTGGCGTACCTCTTCATCAGAACGGAACTTCTTTCCTCCCACTGCGCCTCTGAGTGGTCCAAATATATGAAAATCAGGTCGGGTGAGTATGGTGGATGAGAAAGACACTCAAAATGCAGGTCTGTGATTGCTGCAACTGTTGTACGGGCAGTGTGGGGGCCTTGCTTTGTCATGTTGCAAAAGGACACTTGCTGACAGCACTCCACGTCGCTTTGATTTAACTGCAGGCCGCAGATAATTTTTTAGGAGATCTGTGTACGATGCACTGGTGACAGTGGTCCCTCTAGGCATGTAATGCTACAAAATGACGCCTTTTTCGTCCCAAAAGAGAGTCAGCATAACCCTCCCTGCTGATGGATCTGTTCGAAACTTGTTTGGTTTTGGTGATGAGGAATGGCACCATTCGTTGCTCGCTCTCTTCGTTTCCGGTTGGTGAAGTGAACACAGGTTTCGTCCCCAGTAACGATTCTTGCAAGGAAGCCATCACCTCCTCTTTCAAAGCGCCGAAGAACTTCACAATCATCAACACGTCGTCCTCTCATTTCAGGGGTCAGCTGCCGTGGCACCCATCTTGCAGACACTTTGTGAAACTGGAGCACATCATGCACAATGTGTGCTGACCCATGACTAATCTGTAAACATGCTTCAGTGTCATTCAGTGTCACTCGGTGGTTTTCCTTCGCTATGGATTCAACTGCTACAATGTTCTGAGGAGTCACAACTCGTTGTGCCTGACCTGGACGAGGAGCATCTTCCACTGAAGTCACATCATTTGCGAACTTCTTACTCCATTCGTAGACTTGCTGCTGTGACAAAGATTCATTATCGTACTGAACCTTCATTCGCCGATGAATTTCAATAGGTTTCACACCTTCACTATGCAAAAACCGAATAACAGAACGCTATTCTTCCCTGGTGCATGTCGCAAGTGGGGCGGCCATCTTTATACTGATACTACGACGGTATGTGTGCATCTGCAGTATGCTGTCACTTACAGGCCATTCTGCACGGTCCGGAACCGCGCTGCTGCTACGGTCGCAGGTTTGAATCCTGCCTCGGGCGTGGATGTGTGTGATGTCCTTAGGTTAGTTAGGTTTAAGTAGTTCTAAATCTGGGGGACTGATGACCTCAGATGTTAAGTCCCATAGTGCTTAGAGCTATTTGAACCATTCTGCACACTGTTTGTAGCACGCTTACCAACTTACAGGATAACGGCGCGAAATTTCGATTTGTTATTACATATTTAAGGTTTTCATTGGACACACCGTCGTAAAACCACAGGTAACATAGCTCCCAGACAGATTCACTGGAAGAATCCTCAACAAGTGTAATCCACCAGCAAAGGAGGTATCTAAAAAAACTCTCCTTCGAGCAGTTTTTGAAGATTACCAGCCAGTATGAGATCCATATCACACACTATTGATGGAGGATACAAGATTATGAGACTCTTATCCGGTACTCACTTCACTGACAGCTACTCCTCTATCTTTCGATGACGGATTGTTTCATAATTAGTATCATTTGATTATCGGCTGGATGGAGTCAGACTAGAATGGATTCAGATCCCACTATTAGCTCACCACATCCTTTGTCAAAAGGTGTTTTCGAATTACAGTAACATAATCATGCCACGAGATTCGAATAGGAATTTTTTTTCTGGTGTCATCAGTCTACTGACTGGTTTGATGCGGCCCGCCACGAATTCCTCTCCTGTGCCAACCTCTTCACCTCAGAGAAGCACTTGCAACCTACGTCCTCAATTATTTGATGGACATACGCCAATCGCCAGCTGGAGTGGTTCAGTCTGGAACCGCGAGACTGCTACGGTCGCAGGTTCGAATCCTGCCTCGGGTATGGATGTGTGTGATGTCCTTAGGTTAGTTAGGTAAAAGTAGTTAAAAGTCTAGAGGACTGATGACCTCAGATGCTGAGTCCCATAGTGCTCAGAGCCATTTGAATCATTTGGTATGCCAATCTCTGTCTCTCTACGGTTTTTGCCCTCTACATCTCCCTCTATTACCATGGAAATCATTCCCTGATGTCTTAACAGATGTGCTAGCATCCTGTCCGTTCTCCTTGTCAGTGTTTTCTACACATTCCTTTCCTTTCCGATTCTGCACAGAATCTCCTCATTCCTTACCTTATCAGTCCACCTAATTTTCAACATCGGTCTGTAGCACCACATTTCAAATGCTTAGATTTTCATCTTTACCGGTTTTCCCACGGTCCATGTTTCACTACCACTCAATGCTGTACTGCAGACGTACATTCTCAGAAATTTCTTCCTGAAATTAAGGCCTATGTTTGATACTAGTAGACTTCTCTTGGCCAGGAATGCCCTTTTTCCATTGCTAGTCTCCTTTTTATGTCCTCCTTGCTCCGTCAGTCATTGGTTAATTTACTGCCTAGGTAGCAGAATTCCTTCACATCATCTACTTCGCGACAGTCAATGCTGCCTTTAACTGTCATGAATGCTGTCGTCGTTGACGAAATTTCCTATTTAGGAATTACTGTTGAATATTTTTGCGAAACGTGTCCTTAAAATTCAGCAGACTACTTTGCTTTTCCTTCCGACCGGCTATGTACTCCCCACCTCAGCTGCAGACCCCACCTAACGACGGCCGCACTGCGCGAGCTCAAAGGCAAGCAACCGTACAACTCATTGTTGAGACCAGAGACGCTTGTCTAGGCATTGGAGAAGATAAACTTCTTTGCCAATATCGCTAATGACAACCTTTATTCTCGATAACCACTTTTAGTACTCGATAAAACAATACCAATACAGGCAGCAAAAGGTCATTATTCACAATGTTGATAACGGCTGTGATGTGGGATCTGAGTGGGGTACTGTCAAGTGGGGGGTGCCCCAGGGATCAGTGTTGGGACCGCTCCTGTTACTTATTTATATAAATGATATGCCCTCTAGTATTATGGATAACTCTAAAATATTTCTGTTTGCTGATGACACTAGCTTGGTAGTAAAGGATGTTGTGTGCAACATTGACTCGGTTTCAGGTAGAGCAGTACATGACCTCAGTTCATGGCTTGTAGAAAATAAACTAACGTTAAATCACAGTAAGACTCAGTTTTTACAGTTTCTAACACACAATTCAACAAAATCTGACGATTTAATCTCTCAGAACGGGCAAATGATTAGTGAAACTGAACAGTTCAGATTCCTAGGTGTTCAGATAGATAGTAAGCTGTCGTTGTAAGTCCACGTTCAGGATCTTGTTCAAAGACTTAATACTGCCATTTTCACTATTCGAACGGTATCGAAAGTGAGGGATACTTCGACACGTAAATTAGTCTACTTTGCTTATTTTCATTCACTTATGTCGTATGGTACTATGTTTTGGGGTAACTCTTCCCATTCTAGAAGGATATTTTTGGCTCAGAAACGGGCGGTTCGGGCAATAAGTGGTGTGAGTTCACGAACCTCTTGTCGACCTCTTTTCACGAGTCTGGGTATCTTGACATTGGCCTCTCAATATGTACATTTCTTATTGTCGTTTCTTGTTACCAATATTAGTTTATTTCTAAAAATAAACAGCTTTCACTTGGTTAATACTCGGCAGAAATCAAACCTCCATTTGGATCGGACTTCCTTAACTCTTGTGCAAAAAGGTGCGCAGTATACTGCTGCATCCATTTTCAATAAGCTGCCACTCGAATTCAAAAATATTAACAGTAATCCACGCGTTTTCAAATCGAAACTGAAGAGTTTCCTCATGGGTCACTCCTTCTATTCTATGGAGGAGTTCCTTGAAAAATTAAGATGATTCTCATTGTATTGCTGATAGCGTTTGCTTAAACTTATGGACTGATTTTTTTCAGGTTCATGAACATTTATTTTTATCTGTTATTACTTTTTATGTTGTGAGTTCATGTGCTGACACGTTCCATGACCTTGGAGATTTGCTCCTCAATTTGGTCCTACGGAACTTGACATTCCAATAAAAAAATAAATAATTATTTAGGTTTTATTTATAGGCTAGCAGTTTCGACGATACATTATGTCATCTCAATGCCTGCTTTAATAGAGTAACCTACCTTCGTGAAGCAGGCCTGAAGATGACGTAGTGTATCGTCGAAACTGGTAGCCCAAAAATAAAACCTAAAAAAGGCGATTGGTATTATTTTGTCGGATATCGACCAGCCGTAGTCCCATACTCCAGACAGAAGATGGAGTTACATTCACTTTCGGTATTACCTGCCTCAGATCTTCTTCAGTGTTACCTTCTTCAGATCTCGATAGATACATCTGGATAAGATAGGTGTGTACGGTGGATAACTGTTCATATAGTCTTTTCTTTTTAATTTTGACTTTCCGATGAATCAGTCTTCTAGTCTGTTTCGTACCTGGCTGTTCATGATACAGAATACTTTTACAGCTATTTTAAGATACACGCAAAAAACTGTCTGTCGAGATCTTAAGATGGTAACACAGATTAACGAAACCGGCTATCGACAGTAAAGGTTATCATTAGCGACCTTGGCAAAGAAGTTTATCTTCTCCAGTGTATTAAACACATCGTCACTTGCGGCCCAAAATGAGTAAACTAAAGCTTAACTAGACGATGTCGCACATCACAGACGGTGTATTTGTTCTAGTATCGACTGGACTGCAACAACGGCTACCTCACTCCTCATTAAATCCGAAGAAGAGCATCTCGTGTCATTGCAAGTGCAATTTATTTAGCGTGAAAGCGTCACAGAGACGCTGAGCTGAAATGACAAGAGAGATGATATGCATAACGGTGCAGTTCATTGATAAAAGTCTTGAGCATACCTCCCTAGAAGAGTCATTCAGTATATTGCTTTCATCATATAAATCTGGTTCTGAATGTTCATATACCAGGTGACCCGTGAACGGCGTCCTCGATTGACGTTAGTTGATGCCGAATACCACAGACGCCGAAAGGTTTGCCTAAGCAGAGCAGTAAAGGGGACTCTAGACCAACAGAGACGGGTCCCTGCTAAACGTAAAACCAATACGAGAAAAAAAAAAAAAACACTTTACAGTTACACACATCAACAAAAGTTTTGCATCACCCCAGTTCCCAGAATTCCTGAAGACAGACGTTGACTGTGGATTTTGTATCACAGACACAGTCCCTTTGACTGTTTAAAGATGTCACTAAATCTACCCAAAGATGTAGATAGCCATGCATGAACAGCTACTATTAGATGGAGAGCGTCCGATAGCCGATCAGTTCCAGTCATTCCACCAGGCAGGAGGTACACGGCTAGTGTTGTCTGTAGTTGAACAATGCCTAGAGAGTCAATACCCCGATTCGATCGCATCCGCATTGTTAGTTTGTGCCAGGAAGGGCTCTCAACAAGGGAAGTGTTCAGGCATCTCGGAGTGAACCAAAGCGATGTTGTTCGCACATGGAGGAGATACAGAGAGACAGCGTCAACATGACATGCCTCGCTCAGGGCTACTTTTGCAGTGGATGACCGCTACCTACGGATTATGGCTCGGAGGAGCCCTGACAGGAACGCCACCGTGTTGAATAATGCTTTTCGTGCAGCCACAGTGGAACACGTATGTATTCAGTAGCAGCGATGGCGAGGCATGACAGAATCTCTGACCAGAGAGTTATTTATCGTTACTAGTCTGCGCTTGACCGCGCGAGAGTTCAGTTCAGTTGCGAGGCAGTTGTTGTACGTAGCGAGTCGCGAGAGCGTGTAGTTCGTCTGTGCTAGTAGCGCGCACGAGACAGTCGCAGTTGTGTGTGAGGAGTCGGCGGGCGTCGACATGGGTCTCTGGTCAAGGTTCGGGACGAGGTATATTTTTTAAATAAGGTAATGAAGCAGCATTGCGCACATCTGATAATGTAATGTATATTAACTGTAATTAATTTGTTCAAGAATTGCCCTAATAATAATTTTGTTCTCAAAGCAATCTTTTTAAGAAAATAATCATTACAATTGAAACAATATTTCCTTTGCTATTCCTCCCAGAATTAATTTATCAGGTTGATTATTGCACAGGGCCTAAGGTCAGCGCAGATGACCTTATAAAATTTATCATGTTGATCATAACGTTCATTTTGTGGGGACTTAACATTTTTGCACATTTTTATTATCATTGACTTTTATTACTGTGGGAAGCTAACATTTGGCACTATTTGCAATTTTTATTCAATTCATATCATTTAAAAATAATTACGGGGAGGTTACACTTAGCACGATGTCTATTCACATTTAAAAATTATCTTTCATTTTTGCGGGAAGGTTATACTTGGCTCTATTCCCATCAACATTTAATTATTGTCTTTTTAAAATTTTTGTGGGAAGGTTACACTTGGTTCTATTCCCATTAACATTTAAAATAATTGTTGTCATTTTCAAAATTCTCCGGGGAAGTTACAACAGGACTTCGTGTTACTACTCAAACTGTGCGCAATAGGCTGCGTGACGCCAGCTTCACTCCTGACGTCTATAGCGAGGTCCATCTTTGCAACCACGACACCATGCAGCGCGGTACAGATGGGCCCAACAACATGCCGAATGTACCGCTCAGGATTGGTATCACGTTCTCGTCACCGATGAGTGTCGCCTTCAATCAGACAATCGTCGGAGACGTGTTTGAAGGCAACCCGCTCAAGCTGAACTGCAGCAAGGTGGAGGTCCCCTGATGTTTTGGGGTGGCATTATATAGGGCCGACGTAAGCCGCTGGTGGTCATCGTGCACATCTTGCGAATGACTTCCTTCAGGGTAACGACATCGCTCGACTAGAGTGGCCAGCATGTTCTCCAGACTTTAACCCTATGGAACATACCTGGGATAGATTGAAAAGGTCTGTTTATCGACGACGTGACCCACGAACCACTCTGAGGGTCTACGGCGAATCGCTGTTGAGGAATGGGACAATCTGGAGCAACAGTGCCTTCATGAACTTGTGGATAGTATGCCACGACGAATACGGGCATGCATCAATGCAAGAGGCCGTGCTACTGGGTATTAGAGGTACCGCTATGCACAGCAATCTGGGCCACCACCTCTGAAGGTCTCGTTGTATGGTTGTACAACATGAAATGTGTGATTTTCATGAGCAATAGAGAGGCGGAAATTATGTTTATGTTGATCTCCATTCCAATTTTATATACAGGTTGCGGATCTATAGGAACCGAAATGTTGCAAAACTTCTTTTTATGTGTGTGTAACTGGTTCTATAGCTCATCACTAGAAAACTATAGGAGGGGTGCCGAGTTAGATTCGAGGGCTAGGCAAAGGTGTCTGTGTAGCAGAATAATTGTCCCTGACCAAAACAATACGCACAATGGCCGAAGTTATCAGATACCTGTTTCAAGGTAATATCAAGGTACGACTGCTAATTTATTAACAACACATAATGCACCAATTCGAGCGTCACAATTGGCGGTATTATGTAAATACTATCACATCTTTGACTGCAATAAAGAACAATGAATATAGTGAATATCATAGATGGTGTTCCTTTAAACGTATGTTACAGGCTAATAGATCTTCGTAATTGCATTGTTCATACTACAAATGTTCAAATGCATGTCCGCCTTGTTGTATACATTGATGTAAGCGCTGTGACTTACGAAGTCGTCATTAGCATGGGAGGACAAGGCTCCTATAATGTCACTCCTTAAACACAACAACTAGTAGCTCAATAAATTAACAGTTTATTCAAGACCACATTTATTGAACAGCTGACATACTATCACCATGTGGCCGTCTCAAAAGTAATCCAATATGACCAATAGCTTCCTTCTCAAGCAAGCAGCAAAGTAGAATCACTTAATGAACAATAAATCTAAAGTAATTTAAAGATGGCGCCGATAAAAAAATTTTTTTTGAGCAATAACACAACCAACACAATATGTTACACTTAATATAATTCAGTGGCGAACAAATTTAATTTTTTTGTTTCAAGTACGTGAAAGATGTTGGGTGTTTATCAAATGGGCACTGACGCCAGGCTTCCCTGGGCAAAGGGTGGCTTAACTTAAAATGCCGGAAGCAGCAGACCAGCCGTCCGAAACAACACCTAAACGCCGGTGCACAACCGGGAGTCACTTCCCATTAGACGACACGTCACAGCTTCCGTGCACCGAAGCGGAACGTGGCGCCGTTCCCACACACCCCAACTCGCAGAAACTGGAACACAAACAGACCGCAGAAGACACGGCAAACACCAACCAAACATCAATCAATATACATTAAAAAATTGATAAACAAAATCACAAACCAATTACTGTTGAGTGAGTGCATTCAATAAGTGCACGTATCTAAGGAAGTACATATAAATGACTAGCTTTACAAGTACAAGTTTTACAACAGAATAACTGGTTGCAAAAAGTATTTTTTTAGAGCAATATACCAGGGTCGTCGCATGATGGCAATAACCCAAAATCACACGCACGCCTTCGTGATAATTTGCTTCCTAATAGTAATCCAACCAGCGGATTTCAAAGGTAGTAGTAACTTCTGGTCTCCATAATAAGTTCACGTATACCAAGAAGTACATATAAATGACTAGCTTTACCAAACACTAGTTTTACTAATAACAAAATAACTGGTTGCAAAACTCTTTTTACGGGAATGTACCAGGGTCGTCGCTTGATGGAAATAACCGTAAATCATATGCACGCCTTAGTGCTAATCTGCCTTTTAATAGTCGTCCAACCACCGAATTTTAAAGCAAATAGTAACTGCTGGTTTGCATACAGTCACACAGACTCTGCCGGCTGCTCTTACTTCGACAACACGTACATTAGAACCAACCGAACAACAAATACACTCGTTGCAACGCAAATCGTTTGACGAAACGAAGGCACCAAAACCACTTACAAGTACGATGGAGAGCGTTGTTCGAGATGGTCTCGAGGGATGGGTATCTCCGAGAAAACTGGCCCCAAATCAATGCGACGAGCACCGCCCGAAGTTGACATCAGACAGGTCCACCACAAATTTGCGACAGTCTTGCAAGGTAGACCGACCGCGCCACCGCTGGCCGAGCCCCGTGTTTGCTCCGTTGTCCTCTCAACCACGTCCTAGCGCCTCGTAGCGAGTCCGACGACCAACTCTCCTACAGCCAATACCCGCCAGCAGACCACAACAGGGGCAAAGATCGTAGTACAGCCGGGTAATCGATAGTCGTGCCAAACAGCTAATGTGCCAGAAAAGGCGCACCACAGCTCAAGCGCCTCTCGGTGTTAGCACGGACATCCCTTAATATTAATTTTAATTTTATTAATCAACAACCTCAGTTGCACCGTTTCCCTATAATTTACTTTGGTTTCAGTCGGGATAACCCAACCTTCTTCAGAGTAACAGGATGTTGATCATTAAAATTAAAATTAATATTTATACAGTTGCTGACAGGGCCGCGAAGTGTTGAAGATATCTCTTAATATTTCTGCAGATACTGAAGCGCAAGTATGACGTACTCGTTCTTACATACGGATTTTCTGGTTCGGTTTCGTAAACACTAGCTTTGGTACAACCCCATAAGAAAAAACCCAAGGGCGTTATATCTGTCGATATCGCTGGCAATCGAATGCAACCACCACGAACTACCCACCGTTTGGGGTACACATTGTTGAGAGATTCCCTAACCCCTCCACTATAATGGGGTGGCGCACCATCGTGCTGAAACCAGTGCCTCACAGCCAATTGGAGTGGGATGTCTTCTAGGAGATGCCCAAGATTCAGCTCAATCTGTAGGAATTGAAAATGCATCTTACTAGTTAGTCGGGGGGCCAAATAAACTTGTGCATTGATGTGGTCTCCTATAATGATGCACCATACTTTAACATCCCAGTGCGCTTGTATGTGACGTGGTCATAGCCAGTGAGGATTTGCACCTGTCATGTAGATTGTGTCTACTGACAGTGGCGCCACTGGCGAAATAGCATTCACCTCCCCATAAAATCTGCCTGATGAAATCCAGATTTACGGCTTCTTCACTTATGAGACGTCTTAAGAACGATACCCGATTTTAGAAATCGTTTCCATATAACTGTTGGTGTAGGAGCAGCTTAAAGGACTGCCATTTTCGTTCCTCCAGCATCCTTTGTACCGAAGGCTTCGATATCGCCAGATATGCTGCAGCTCTTCCTTGTCCTACTTACGATGAGAAATAGGTATTGGGCGAGATTTAATGACTACCGCAATATTAATAATAATGACTATTATTATTATTATTATTATTATTATTATTATTATTATTATAGGTACAAGTAATACTGCAACCTAAATGCAATGGCACGATAATGCTTTGATTTATACTATACTGTACGTACGCGTTATTTTTCTCTTAAGCTATGGTTACCATGTGTGGGGTGTGCTCCAAAATATTCAATAACGTTCCGGGTGACATCGGATGCGTCGCGGATTGGTCTTTTCACAACATCTTGTACGTTATAACCCATCCCCTCCTTCCTACTTTCAGCTATTGTCCACATTAGATTACAGTAAACTTTCTAGGTTACTCATCTTTTCACATAGAGTTTGCTCCAGTTCTTCTTGTCTAGGGGTCTGATTCTTGAAGCTGAATTCTCACGTTTTAGGTCCTCATGGTAGAATTGATCTAAATAAATTTGAAGATTGTTGTTGCAGAATTTTTTTTGTTGCGTTAATATAGTTTGTCACATTTTCATATATCATACAGTCTTTTGTTTTTTCACATTGTCGTTGTTGTTGTGGTCTTCAGTCCTGAGACTGGTTTGATGCAGCTCTCCATGCTACTCTATCCTGTGCAACCTTCTTCATCTCCCAATACGTACTGCAGCCTACATCCTTCTGAATCTGTTTAGTGTATTCATCTCTTGATCTCCCTCTACGAGTTTTACCCTCCACGCTGCCCTCCAATTTTTCACATTAACAAAGCCGAAATTACATTGTTCGCACAAAATACAAAAATGTGTCCGATTGCATCAGAGGTATGCTTACTACTGTCTCACTCTGCGGAAATAACAATATTCCAAAGGTTTTGTATGTCCATCCTTTTAGCAGGAGGTCTCTGGGACTTGGGTGTATAATAGGGACTTAAATTTACCTTACCAAATAAAAAAAACTACATTGATCTTGTCAAAAGCCGAGAAGCGATTCTTCTTAGTGTTGTAGCCCTCTGGGGCACTCTGGGATGCTCTCAGTGTTAGTCACCTCTGTGCGCTGAATCTTCTCTGGCGCTGTGCCAAAGCTGAATCGCGTCCGCGCGTGGTCTAGAGATACTAAATAACTGGATTCCACAACACTACCGCAGGAGAGCTTCTGTAAAGTTTGGAAGGTAGGAGACGAGGTACTGGCAGAAGTAAAGCTGTGAGGACCGGGCGTGAGTCGTGCTTCGGTAGCTCGGTTAGAGCACTTGCCCGCGAAAGGCAAAGGTCCCGAGTTCGAGTCTCGGTCGGGCACACAGTTTTAATCTGCCAGGAAGTTTCACCTGGTTATTAGTTTATTTCTTTATTCTCCCAAACTAGTTTCGGCCACAAACATCACCATCATCAGTCGCTTTTTTAATATAAAACATGCAGAAAATAGCATGGTTATACAAACACAGTGGCACATTATTACATTTTTTCTACTCGTTTTTTTGAAATATAGTTTTCTATGGATACTTTCATACTACCTTATTTATTGTATGTTAAAGCGTGTCGCTGTTTGCGCCATATTTTCTGTGCGCCTTCTTTTCTGTTGCCGTTTGTTACTCAGCGAACATCATGTCATCTGCAACTGTGTGAGCGACTGTTAGTAAACAAAGCTGAACTTCGTATGTCAGGAATACACACTTGGGGTTGCGGTAGTGTTGTGGGATCCAGTTATTTAGTGGGTACTGAGCTGTTACATAGCTATTCGTGTACTCACGTTCGTTGGATGGTATGTATAGAATCAGCTACATACCATCCAACGAACGTGAGTACACGAATACCTAAGTAACAGCTGAGTACATACTAAATAACTGGATTCCACAACACTACCGCAACCCCAAGTGTGTATTCCTGACATACGAAGTTCAGCTTTGTTTACTAACAGCCGCTCACACAGTTGCAGATGACATGATGTTCGCTGAGTAACAAACGGCAACAGAAAAGAAAGCGCACAGAAAATATGGCGCAAACAGCGACACGCTTTAACATACAATAAATAAGGTAGTATGAAAGTATCCATAGAAAATTATATTTCAAAAAAACGAGTAGAAAAAATGTAATAATGTGCCACTGTGTTTGTATAACCATGCTATTTTCTGCATGTTTTATATTAAAAAACCGACTGATGATGGTGATGTTTGTGGCCGAAACTAGTTTGGGAGAATAAAGAAATAAACTAATAACCAGGTGTTTTGCATCAAGGTGGACTCAATTTCTGATGTTGTAGTGTATAAAATTATATGAAAGTTTTCAGAAAAGCAGCTCAGATAATACTGACCTGTCCAAAATTCGAAAAATAATGCTGGTATCGAAAACTATTGCTGAGGAAAACTAATGCTAGAGAAGGATGTCCCGTTACAAACTGGAAAGCTCCCTCGGTTCTTCAGCGCACCTCTGTACGTCTAACACATGCGCAGAAGCTAGACGTTGGGACACGTTTTAAGTACAGCCTCAGCTGCATTGTTGTGCGTCACCCCATAGATCCGTATCCTATCAGTTTTTTCTTCGCTAGAGTATATTGCAGTTGTTACCTGTTTGATTGTAAGACCTGACTCGAACTACAAACAGACGGCCACGCATCTTATCATAGCGGAACCAGGAGCAAAACGCACGCAGATGGCGGCACAGGTTGGTGGAGGTTCGCTTGTACGTGCACTTCTCCTATGGGTGCAGTGACTAGGCAACCCTTCTTGCACTAACGTATGCAGGAAACATAAAACCGCAGAGGACGGCTTGTGTGGGCCACCAGGTAGATGTGATAAAAGATGAATGGATGTGAGAGGAAAGAGGGTGGAGAAACATCTTTAGCTGATAATACGCCACATCGCTGCCGAGACAGTAGAGACGCAATTCGCTTGCACAAGAATGTGGAGCGGAATCGCCTGAGACATATTGGTGTAACCATCCCAGCATTCACTTTGGTAAACAATGGGTGGCCTGCATCTCTAGAATACGAGTCTCAATCATGAACCACTCCACCACCTCGATCGGTCGTTCACAATTGAGGACGAATCATAAGGAACTGTTAGCTTTTGTAAAGAAGTACTATAAACTAGTAATTTCATCAGGGCAGCAGCTTTTACGGGATATTTAGTACCAGATACTTTAATTACCTGCATTTCCTCTTCTGTATGTAATAACTCTTTCGTCTGGTTTGGTGTTGCATTCCGTTTCTTTTCCTTTGTTCTAGTATTATTTATAATTAGTACATCCAACCTTCTGTATACCGTATTTTGCATACTTTAATGTTTGACTGACTCTAAGATTTCCTACCTCTTCTACAGCTTAAACAAACAGTGACAATTTTAAAAAATATAGTGCATTCCATAGATTATTTGTGTTATTTTTAATGTAATTTCAGGTAAAAAGTAAGAATTACAGGATACATTTTCATGGATTTTGTTTGTGTATCTGAATACCTACCACACATAGTTACTGAAAGGATTATGGCTTCAAAGAGACAACAAACGTGAGCATCCTACCAGGGGATACTAGGCATGCTACTGGTGAAATATACTTAACGTTAATAACAAAAGCAAATATAAATATTATCTGAATTACATGTTGCGCTAGTTGTGAGTTAGTGAATAAACAGCGCTGTTCAGAAGAAACGATTCCTTGTTTGGTGATTCATTTTCTCACATATCACTCGCTTTACGCTATTGGGCAAACAGTCAAAGGTTTTTGTCGCTTCATAATGCACAACGTTTCAGCCAATCACATCGTAAGTAATGATAAATTGTAGATTACTGTTTTGCTTGTAGTGTTATAGCTGAGGATATCACTCTTTACAGAGTATGATGTATTATTTATGAAAAATACAATTTGTAAAGGTGCAATTTGAAAGATTATTGCCTGGAATATGTGGTTAAACACGACAATGGATGAACCCATATATCTCATTGTTAATTATTTTCGAATAATTAATTTCTTTCTGTGTGATGAGTCATCAATAATAATGCAAGACGTTGATGAATGGATATTCAGGATATTTATTTGTTTGTTTCTGAGACTAACGCTAGCGTGAAAGGCAAAGGTGGCAGAACAGAGACCACAATAGCGTCCTTGTAGTTCAGTGTTTTTATATTCCCTCAAACGTTTGGAACATTCTTCACCGATCACAGATTCCCGTTCCAGTGCTACACTTGTCACTGAAATAGTCAAATGTCATATTTCAGTATCGTAAGCGTTCTGCATCGCGGATCCTAAATCCTGCCGTGGACTACAGACTGGACATTGTTTTCGCTAAGAGTGACTCACGCTTACTGCTGAATGTTTCATTCGAGTATATGAGTGCGTAAACATCGGCCAGAACACTAGGACAATATAGGTTATTGGTAGTCTGCATTCTGCTTGAAAACAGCTGTAACCGATCATGACATGGACTCTGTTAGTCATTAGTTCGTGACAACAGATATTCAGCCAGATGTCGTTAACCTGCTGTAGACTGAAAGCAGATGGATTATTAGTCCGCGATGGCAGGTGATAATTTCAAGATATGCCTTAAAGACCAAATGTTACAACAGTTTCAGCAATAAGACCGTAACTGAAATTATGGAAATGGATACTCCAAACCAGCTGCAATAAGGTTATGCTATATTTTAATACTTTAGACGAGAGGTCTGTTGCTGCTTATTGTCATTATAGAGCGACCTGTGAAATAACGTAGTAAGATTATCTGTACATAAATTGTGGCTATTTTAGTTGACACTTGTGCTGGAACTGACGTATAGTAGAAAGTGGCGACCATATTGTATTTATAGTAAAGTTTTTCAGTCATGTCTCGGTAAGTATAATAGTTCGTGCAGTTACGAAACATTAAAATACAATTTTGACAAATATCTTGACGGTTCAGTTTTGACAGTACTTTAGTATGATGCTGTATGTTTACAGTGTATATACAACTTGCCAGAGATGACGGTAACTATCGTTGTTCTTACTTTCTCTTAAATTTTATCTATGGTCCGTGTAAGGTTTCTTTACCATTTCACTATGTCTTTTCGTGTTCTATTGTGACAATAAAAATTTCTGGATACCATTTATGTTTAAAATCCGTGTGTTCATTTAGAATTTCGTGTGGATATTTCCCTGTATGAATAAAAATTTCCAGCTCTTCGAATGTTCGTAGTAAGTCTTTTCGATATTTTATGTAATATTTTCTCCGCTTTGTGGTGTTGAGTTTTCAGGTGTAAATAGAAGCTTGATGGATTACTATCACTGTTTCTAGTGTGTCCTTCAAGTCTGACATTAAAATTTCTTCCGTTTTGGCCAATATAGATATTGTTGCAATCGTCACAGTTGATTTTGTATATTCCAGAAACGGCATATTGAGAGATTTTGGTTGTGCTTGAATGTGATTTAGTTATAAGATTGCTGTTTGTATGGAAAGCCAGCTGTGTGTGTGTAGATTTAAACAGGGCATTTATCTTATTTGATATTCGTCCTAGGTAAATTGTGGGTAAGCAATAAGCTGCAACAGGCCAGTCGTGAAAAATATTACAACAACATACTACCTGATTGCAACTGGTTTCCATACTGTCTTACCCCGACTTACACTGTGCTGTGTGAACTGCAGAACGTAAATGTAACCGAAATATTTCATCCTGCCAGTGTTCCCTACTCTTCTGACGCAAATTGCAAGGTCTGAAAAAAAAAACTGAACTGATCTTTTTGCATCGCGGTGCTGAAACCTTCTCCCACCTGCCGTGCGTATTCTTATGGCAGTCTATTGGAAGATCACATGGCCGTAAGTTGCAGTTACCCAGGCTTAACAGGAAGATGTTTCACATATTATCTGTTATCGATGTTACCGTGCCCTCTACAATCGTCAGACAGACTGAATCCTCCTGCCCTCGGTGTACAACATTTTCATAGCACGCAGGTGGATATCTGGCGCGATGGAACAGCTTCCACAAACCAAGGTTCTCTGTAACACCCACTCCCAGCTATTTTTGAGCAAAATGGTGAGTGCACTTCGACTTACTAATGATAGTGACTAAACGATCGTGTAGCTATCAGATTGAGTACAGGAATTAATTCTGAAAAATTAATTTCAAAGGATAAGGAAAGTTTACAGGTACTCGAAACGATTACCAACAGTTGAGTAAAAACAAAGACAGAAATTAAAACTGATAAGTCATGTGAGAGCTGAGAGCTGTCATTAGTTTAAACAAAGAAAATTTAATCAGATTATAAATAATTGGATTACCCCTAGTTTAAAAACATAACAATCACAATTAAGCAATTTAGGATATTAAAGCAGACTTCCTTGTCAAACGTAAACTGTGGCATGCGCTCAATACACTATGTGTTCAAAAATGTCCTAACATCTACAGGGCGAGTCACTAACTATTGCCACCTAGGATAACTCCGAAAGTATGATAGCAGCTGAAAAGTTTGTGGGACAAATGTTGCATGGGAGTATGGGGGCCATAATATGGCGTTGGTTTTTTTGTTGCTAGGTGGGGTCGCTTCAGAGATATGAACGGTCAACTTTGTTGTTTTTTTTTAATGGGATTCTATAGTTTGGTACTTATTTTCCAATAGCGGCTATCGAGAGGAATCCAATGATCTGTAACAGTAAAGTCTTTGAAGGTCAATGAAGGTCAAAAAGTTGGCATGAACGTCCATTTATAGGTGTTCGAAGCTATGACCATTGGTATCAATGCAGTGCTTCAATCTTCTTCTCATGGTTTGAGTGCTATTCCTTACCACTTCGGCACTTATCGAAGCACATGCTCTGACAAGTCTCTCTCGTATAACGTGCAAATAGTAAATATTCGCCGAATACGGCGTATCCACGTAACGTGCCGTTGACTTGTAAGCACCATTCGATGGTTTCGCAATACAGCTCTAATAGGAACAGTAAGACTAGTATCGTCGAATCAAGCGAATGTGAATGATGCATTTCTTCGAAGATCAAGTCGATATGCTTCTCATTTACGGAGAATGCCAACGAAATTCAGTGAGAGCTAGAGACTTATACGCTGAAAGATATACTCAACGTATTCTCCCTACGCGTCGTACATTTAAATATGCGTATGATAAATTGAGAACAGCTGGATCTTAAACGCATCGGAAACATATCCGGCAAACGAAAGTTACTAACGAGAAAACGGAATTTGGTACTCTTGCCACTGTGGTTCGAGATCCTTGTGTTATTTCACGTCAAATCGTAAGGGAATCTGGCATGAGCCAGAGTAGTGTTGTTCGCGTTCTATATCGCCATAGATATCATCCTTACCATATCAGTCTCCACCAATAATTAACGGGTACGGATTGTATGCGTCGCACTGAATTCTGCCGATGGGCTCAACCTCAGATTCAGAAGGATGACACATTTATTAATTTGATTTTATTTAATGTCGAGGCTACATCCACGAACAATGGAAATGTTAATTTGCATTACATGCAATCTTGGGCAACTGAAAATCCATGCTGGGTGCGGCAAGTTGCAGACGAATACCTGTGGTTGATGTTGGATTCTGCAGGACAAAATTATAGGCCCCTATTTCGTCGAAGGAAATCTTAATTTTAGGAAGTACACTACATTCCTGCAAGAAACATTAGGTCTGTTATTGGCAGAAATACATTTAGGAACAAGGAAGGGAATGTGGTATCAACACGATGGATGTCCGGCACATTTTTCGCTGACGGCTAGGAATGAGTTGCAGAGACAGTTCCTAAACCGTTGGATTGGACGCGGAGGAGATTTGTCGTGGCCGGCTCGTTCGCCAGATTTGACGCCTCTGGATTTTTTCTTATGGGGATTCGTAAAAGACATAGTTTATAAAGACGTTCCCACTACACCTGAAGATATGCAAGAGAGAATTGTCAGAGCATGTGCTTCGATAAGTGCCGAAATGCTAAGGAATATCACTCAGTTCATGATAAGAAGAGTGCAGCGCTGCATTGATACCAATGGTCATCGCTTCGAACACCTTCTGTAAATCGGCTTTCATGCCGCCTTTGTGACTTTTGTTGACCTTCAAAGACCTTACTGTTACAGATCATTGGATTCGTCTCGATAGGCAATATCAGAAAATAAGTACCAAACTACAGCATTCCATTTTAAAAAAACAAAGTTGACCTTCATACGAGGTGTGGCTAGAAAAAAACCGGACTAGTACTGGTGAAACAATAAAACGAATGCAATAAGGCTGAAAGTCGCGTGGCCTGTCACGGGACTCTCGCTCCGCCTACTGCTCGAGTTTCATCTGCCTCCTGCACTCAGTCTGCCCGTGGCGTCTGTTTTAAGTAGTTGACGTTTTGTCTGTGCGTCGGAAAATGTTGAGTGTACAGAAAGAACAGCGTGTTAACATCAAATTTTGTTTCAAACTAGGAAAATCTACAAGTGAAACGTTTGTAATGTTACAACAAGTGTACGGCAATGATTGTTTATCGCGAACACAAGTGTTTGAGTGGTTTAAACGATTTAAAGATGGCCGCGAAGACACCAGTGTTGACACTCGCACTGGCAGACCATTGTCAGCAAAAACTGATGCAAACATTGAAAAAATCGGTAAACTTGTTCGACAAGATCGCCGTTTAACAATCAGAGCAGTGTCTGAGTTAACAGGAGTTGACAAGGAAAGTGTTAGGCAGATTCTTCATGAAAGTTTCAACATGAACAAAGTGTGTTCAAAAATGGTTCCAAAGTGTCTCACAATTGAACAGAAGGAACGCCGAAGAATGATTTGTTCTGACATCCTGGAAAACATTGAAAGTGATCCCACCTTCTTACAAAATGTTATTACTTGCGATGAATCGTGGTTTTTTACTTACGATCCCGAAACTAAACGCCAATCGATGCGTTGGAAAACTCCTGGTTCTCCACGACAAAAAAAAGCACGAATGTCAAAATCGAAATTCAAGGCAATGATGATTGTTTTTTTTTTTTTGACATCAAAGGGATTGTGCACATTGATTGGGTACCAGAGGGACAAACAGTGAATCAGCATTACTACATTAGCGTCCTGGCTACCCTACGTGAGCGAGTACGGAGAAAACGGAACGATTTGTGGAGAAAAAAGTCATGGATCCTTCACCAAGACAATGCCCCAGCTCACAGTGCGTTGTCAGTGAAGACGTTTTTGGCAAAACGCAACATTCCCATCTTAGATCATCCACCCTACTCACCTGATTTGACCCCCTGTGACTTTTTTCTTTTCCCTAAAGTCAAGTCAGCTTTGAAAGGAACTAGATTTGAGACTGTTGAAGCAGTAAAAGAAAAAGCGACGGAAGTAATGTATGGACTTACCGAAAATGATCTGCAGCATTGCTATGAACAGTGGAAAATTCGTATGGAGCGGTGTAGAGACCGAGGAGGAGAGTACATTGAAGGAGATAACATGAAATTGCAAATAATTGTAAATAAATGTTTTTCCCAGCATCATTCCGGTTTTTTTCTAGCCGCACCTCGTATCTCTGGAACGACCCCACCTAGCAACAAAAACCCAACGCCATATTATGTCCCCCGTTGTCCCAATCATGTTCTGTCCGAAAAACTTTTCAGCTACTGTCGTACTTTCGGAGTTATTCTTGGTGGCAACAGTTAGTCACTAACCCTGAAGTAGTGAACATCAGGGTAGCGGCTTGAACTCTGCCGGTGACACTTGCAGTGAGGTGTCTGGATGTCTGTGGATGAATGGCAGAGCGTTCATCTTCAAGAGCCGAAACCAGGGAACGTAGTGATGTTGGGAGCTGAGGCCTGGAGCGAAGTCCACTTTCTCATTAACTTAAAAGCGTTCCTTAGGTTTAAGATCGGGGCTTTGACCAGGCTTGCAACTCTCAAGAATGTTATTGTCCACAGTCCATTGCCTCACAGAGCCTGCTTTATGACACTGTGCGTTGTCATGCTGACACAAATGGCTCTGAGCACTATGGGACTTAACATCTATGGTCATCAGTCCCCTGGAACTTAGAACTACTTAAACCTAACTAACCTAAGGACATCACACACATCCATGCCCGAAGCAGGATTCGAACCTGCGACCGTAGCAGTCGCTCGGTTCCGAACTGAGCGCCTAGAACCGCGAGACCACCGCGGCCGGCCATGCTGAACAGTCACCGTCTCCAGACTGGTTCTCTACTGCATGCAGTCAGTCCAAAATGCTAGAAAATGTGTTAATTTCCTTCCGCATTAGAGCTTTCTTGAGTGCGATAAGGGGTCACTCCTACCAACGCAAATCAGTCCCATAATATAACACCACCTCCTCCATACTCACTGTTGGCGCTATACGTGATGGCTAGTAACGTTCTCCAGGCCTCCGCCAACCCAAACCGCCCACTGGACTGCCACGGGATATAGCGTGATTCATCACTCCAATCCACCAGTTTCCAGCTGTCCACTGTCCACGAGCGTCGCTCTTTACAGAACCTCAAACGTCTTTCAACATCTAAACACGAAATGTGTGGCTTCGAGAAGCGCACGACCGTTCTACCCCATTCTTTTTAACTTCCCAATCACAGTCATTGTGGTACCTGCACTGCTGCTAGCTACACTCCTGGAAATTGAAATAAGAACACCGTGAATTCATTGTCCCAGGAAGGGGAAACTTTATTGACACATTCCTGGGGTCAGATACATCACATGATCACACTGACAGAACCACAGGCACATAGACACAGGCAACAGAGCATGCACAATGTCGGCACTAGTACAGTGTATATCCACCTTTCGCAGCAATGCAGGCTGCTATTCTCCCATGGAGACGATCGTAGAGATGCTGGATGTAGTCCTGTGGAACGGCTTGCCATGCCATTTCCACCTGGCGCCTCAGTTGGACCAGCGTTCGTGCTGGACGTGCAGACCGCGTGAGACGACGCTTCATCCAGTCCCAAACATGCTCAATGGGGGACAGATCCGGAGATCTTGCTGGCCAGGGTAGTTGACTTACACCTTCTAGAGCACGTTGGGTGGCACGGGATACATGCGGACGTGCATTGTCCTGTTGGAACAGCAAGTTCCCTTGCCGGTCTAGGAATGGTAGAACGATGGGTTCGATGACGGTTTGGATGTACCGTGCACTATTCAGTGTCCCCTCGACGATCACCAGTGGTGTACGGCCAGTGTAGGAGATCGCTCCCCACACCATGATGCCGGGTGTTGGCCCTGTGTGCCTCGGTCGTATGCAGTCCTGATTGTGGCGCTCACCTGCACGGCGCCAAACACGCATACGACCATCATTGGCACCAAGGCAGAAGCGACTCTCATCGCTGAAGACGACACGTCTCCATTCGTCCCTCCATTCACGCCTGTCGCGACACCACTGGAGGCGGGCTGCACGATGTTGGGGCGTGAGCGGAAGACGGCCTAACGGTGTGCGGGACCGTAGCCCAGCTTCATGGAGACGGTTGCGAATGGTCCTCGCCGATACCCCAGGAGCAACAGTGTCCCTAATTTGCTGGGAAGTGGCGGTGCGGTCCCCTACGGCACTGCGTAGGATCCTACGGTCTTGGCGTGCATCCGTGCGTCGCTGCGGTCCGGTCCCAGGTCGACGGGCACGTGCACCTTCCGCCGACCACTGGCGACAACATCGATGTACTGTGGAGACCTCACGCCCCACGTGTTGAGCAATTCGGCGGTACGTCCACCCGGCCTCCCGCATGCCCACTATACGCCCTCGCTCAAAGTCCGTCAACTGCACATACGGTTCACGTCCACGCTGTCGCGGCATGCTACCAGTGTTAAAGACTGCGATGGAGCTCCGTATGCCACGGCAAACTGGCTGACACTGACGGCGGCGGTGCACAAATGCTGCGCAGCTAGCGCCATTCGACGGCCAACACCGCGGTTCCTGGTGTGTCCGCTGTGCCGTGCGTGTGATCATTGCTTGTACAGCCCTCTTGCAGTGTCCGGAGCAAGTATGGTGGGTCTGACACACTGGCGTCAATGTGTTCTTTTTTCCATTTCCAGGAGTGTATTTGGAACTCACACGTGACTCCGCTGATTTTGTGCGACTTTTTACAACTACCCTCCTCAATGTTCGACGGGCCCTGTTCGTCAGTACATAAAGTCTGCCTCATCTTGGGTTAGCTATGGCTGTTCCAACAGTCGACTAGGGCAACTTTAAAATGATTGAAAAGTCACTGGGGGAATTGTTACTCACCTAATACCCAGTGACCAGTTCGTTTTCGAAGTCACTCACCTCTCCCGAATGACCCACTGTGCTGTTACTGCTTTTCTACTCACAACACAATACCGCCCACATCATTTTATACTGGCGGGTCAGCCTTTTGTGACATTTAGCGCTCAGTTTCGCTGTGCATAGTGGTTTCCGGATGCTTTTGATCAGATACTGTATGTAACGTTTACTTAACAATCGGAAAAGTGTTACGGCCAACGTGGGGCCTTCCTGTTTAAACTCTATGTGCAAAACCTCACTTTCAAAGCTTACTTACAATTTTGGTGTCTTATGATCTCCCTGTAATTATAACATCACTATTGAGTGTACAGGTGCTATAAAAACGAAACGAACTGTTACAGTACTGGTATTGCACAGCCACAAGCCAACCCGTTCTTTTCCCACTTTCACTCACTTCGGCTGATATGGTACTGTCCCAGCTCTCTTCCTCCCAATACTGTAGCAGATGTCTTACTAACAAGTCGATTCTTCGGGTAAACGACTTCCTTAGGCTTGTTGACTTCGCCAGTCTGCTTCTGATCTCTTCCTTTCTTCGGCCATCCTATGTAACCTTACTTTTTCGGTACAGGAAATTTTTCATTTATACCGTTACTCTCTCGTTCGATATTGTGACTGTTGTTGTTGTTGTCTTCATTTGTAAGAGTGATTAATACAGCTCACTACAGTAATCTTTCCTGTGCTTACTGTAATCAAACATTGGCCTCCGTCCAAAATGCCATTGCCGCTAGATGTGCTGTCGGCTCGGGAAGCCTGGGGACAGCAGCAGTGGTGGGACTCGCTCAGAGCGCTGTAGGGGAAGTGCCGTTCTAAACTGAAGCTGAAGCCTACACTCACACCTTTTGGAAATATGAAGTGGGGCCCCTTCACGCCCACACTTGCACAGTGAGCATTCAAATAGTTATGCTGTCACCTCTGCTTTTGTTAGTATCTAAAAGAAATTCTGCCCAAAATGCAGCGATTTATTTCCACCTGGCTTGTGTAAGTAGGCTGTTTATGTTTTCTTATTGGCAACGTTACGTAGCGCTCTGTATGAAAATCACTGGCTGTGCTGTGTGCAGTCTGTGGCCAGTTTGCATTGTTGCCTGCCATTGTAGTGTTGGGCAGCGGCAGCTGGATGTGAACAGCGCGTAGCGTTGCGCAGTTGGAGGTGAGCCGCCAGCAGTGGTGGATGTGGGGAGAGAGATGGCGGAGTTTTGAAATTTGTCATGAACTGCTATATATATTATGACTATTGAGGTAAATACATTGGTTGTTCTCTATCAAAATCTTTCATTTGCTAACTATGCCTATCAGTAGTTAGTGCCTTCAGTACTTTGAATCTTTTATTTAGCTGCCAGTAGTGGCGCTTGCAGTATTGCAGTAGTTCGAGTAACCAAGATTTTTGTGAGGTAAGTGATTTGTGAAAGGTATAGTTTAATGTTAGTCAGGGCCATTCTTTTGTAGGAATATTGAAAATCAGATTGCGTTGCGCTAAAAATATTGTGTGTCAGTTTAAGCACAGTCGTGTATAATTGTTCAAAGGGGACGTTTCACTTGTTAACCTTTTCTAACTTTCAGAGAAGCGTCATGAGTGGTGAATTTTGAGTAAAACCTACACATTTCTTTGCTTGTCATGTCAAATTTTTTTCTTTTTGCTAAAACACAGCAGACTTTACACTGTTTCAACTCACTAACATATTGTGCAGACACAATTACGAGAGAATTCTCAAACAGAGGTTTATTAAGTGAGGAGTCCGCCCCTATAGCTGAATGGTCAGCATGACAGACTGCCGTCCTAAGGAGCCCGGGTTCGATTCCCGGCTGGGACGGGGATTTTCTCCACTCAGGGACTTGGTGTTGTGTTGTCTTCATCATCATTTCATCCCCATCCGGCGCCGAATGTAATAAGACCTGCACCAAGGCGGTCAGACCTGCCCCATAAGGGGCCTCCTGGTCAATGATGCCAAACGCTTATTTCCATTAAGTGAGGAACTGAGGAAAAGTGAAGTCTGTAGCTTATGAAAAAAAGCACATCCTCGGCACAAAGAAACGTGTAATGTCTTCACATATGTTGTTCCAGGACACATGGTATTTCTTGTTTCACCAGCTACCGATGACCCGTAAAAATTACATTCTTTCACCGAAACAGTCTGTAGTTACTGCAATAACACGGTAGACAATGAAGTTTTACGTAATAACTGTATGGTAAAATATTCTCCTCTTTGCGTACTATCATTTGCCGGAATCTCATTTCGATATTTATAAACGTTTATGAAATATGAGGAATGTTGTGGATATTTCACTCTGGCTTATAGCTGGGCGGCGCGATCGTAAATGAGTGTGCGTGAGATTACGGACAGACAGATACCTCTACCCAAGTCTAAAGAAAAATTCAATATGTTAGCTAAATTTCGTAAGCAACATATTAGGTAAAATGCACCAAACGCAAAATCATAGTGACCTCTATTTTCAGTGCACACTTTTCCGAATTTCGCGAAGTGTTTACTTTCACTTAAAAATCACACTAACTATGACAATTAACGAAATGATGGGCACGCCATCATGACCCTAACGTATAAAGCTATAAATAAAGCAAACATTATTTTTTTACCTAACAGTTTCTGTAAAATCATTTGAAAAAGATTGCAGGTTGTGCGTCTCGATTCTGCCATCAGCGATTGGCCGAAAGATTCCAGACACTGTTGGCCTCCCCTCCAAAACTGGTCACTACGCTTCAGCCGCCGTATCATGCGCGAGCTATATGCTACCTTCGCCGAGGTTGGCGACCCCAGACGCTGTGGAGCCGGCGTGGTGAGCTGTCGAAGCCACAGAAGAAAAGGCCTCGGTGTTCACGAAAGCCATTTATCGGTGTACTCCTAAAGGGCTGGCTACCCGCACAGCCCGCCTGGTGGACGGAGGAATCACCTACCAGGCGGATACAACACGTGGTTTAGCTGTGGTTGTTCCTCTGCGTTTTCACTCCTCAGTGTCGCCGCCAGTTGTCGGCATGAGCAGATTCAGAAAGTTGAAAATGTTCCTGATGGTTTTGTTTCTCACGTGACATCCAATGGCTAGTCCATATTCGAAGTCAGTGAGCTCTTCTACCCAATCCATTTCTCTTATACTGGCGTGTCGGCCACTTGCGACATCTATTGGGCAGTTCCGCGCTACATAAGATTGTCCGGATACTTTTGATCAGCTACTGTACGTCTCAGATTATTTTAATTGAATTTGGTACTCAGGGAGGATTCAAGTACAGTAATTGCCACGAGGAGTTGGCTCCTGGACGCTGGATACCGAATAAGCGATATCCGGGCTGTAGCGGGGTGCCGCACAAATTATCCGCAGAGCCCCGTAGTTGCGCTTTGACAGTGGCATTACGCACTGCAACATCTCCCATGACGGCGGCGATCAGCGGCCGACGCCGGCTCGTAAAACTAGCGGCGGCGGCGGCGGAGAGCGGGAGTTTGCGCCGCGAGAATATTCCGGCACAGCCAATCAGAGGCGGTCGCAGATACGGCACAGCGCGGAGCGGCGCGAGGAAACGGCCCGCCATAAATATTAACGCGTGCCTCCCAACCCCCACCCCGGAGCCTGCTGGCGCTAGCGCGCACGGCAGAACACGGGTCGTTACCGGATTATCGAATAAGCGAAAAATGCTTTACGGTTGCAGTGCACCCGGTCAGAAATTCATTATGATGCTCCGAACTCATTGGGAGCGCCGTCCGCAGGTAGAAAAACCGTATAACTGAATATGGACGAGATTGTTGTACACCGCCTGTCCGACCCACTGTCGTATCTGTTCATTTCGCAGTGCACAGTGTACAGTGATTTGATGTGAATATACACTGTAGGTCACAACGCATGCGTATGCGTCCCAATCACTGTCCATATAATCCTAGACTGCTTCTCATTCATGTAGGCGCATATCGTTGGACTAAAGAGTTTGATACAGCTGACCGACTATTTATAGAGATTTCGCCTCTTGACAGCATAATCAAAAGTTAGGGCACTTGTACAGGGGCAGAAATGCGTTGTGTGTACGGCTTTCAGATCACACATTCAGAAGCCTACTAAAAACTATAAATGGTTTGATCTGTACAATTTTCACTGATTTTCTGGTTCCGTGATTGACTGAATCTGTATGGATACTTCAACATTAACCTCTTGTTAAATTCCTAGTCAGTATTGATTTCAATTGCTACCCTCTTGATTGTGGATGATGTTATGTGAAACCCCTCTCATGTTGGGACATATCTACATGTATTAGCCATGTCTCATTTCTCTCTAGCCTAAAAACGATATTTTTTAAAAAGTCAAACTCTGAATATCCAACTATATTATTAAGATTTCAGGCCAACTTTAAAAAATTTGAACAGTATCGACATGAACAGAACCATTATCATGTGCGATGTAGTGATTAACCATGTGTGTATTAATTGCCAAATTTTGTTGTCGAATATAGAGGAGTAGGCCAAGTATGACACTGGCGATATACCGTCGGGCCCTTGGAAAAACATCATCTACAAAATTCTGGACACTGCAAGAGCCTATAAATGCGAGAATTACAGCTCAATCAGCTTAACATCTCATGCAGCCAAGTTACTGACAGGAATAGTGTACAGGAGAATGAAAAAGAGAAGGAAGGACTACTGAATGAGATCAGTTTCGCTTTAGGAAAGGAAAAGGTGACATAGAGGCTGTTCTGACGTAGCATTTGATAATAGAATCAAGACTGAAGAGTAATCAATACACGTTCATAGGATTTGTCAGTCTGGAATAAGCGTTCGACAATGTACATTGGTACAAGATGTTCGAAATTCTAATAAAAATACCGCTAAACTGTAGGGAAAGACGAGTGATACACAATATGTACAAGTACTAACAAGAAACAATAAGAGTGGAAGACCAAGAACGAAGTGCTCGGATTAAAATGGGTGTAAGTTGTCCCTACTGATCAATCTATACATCAAAGAAGCAATGACGGAAATAAAAGAAATGTTCAGGAGTAGGATTAAATTCCTAGGTGAAAGTACATCAATCATAAGATTCTCTTATGACATTGCTGTCTCAGTGAAGTCGTTGAAGAATTACTGGATGTACTAAATGGAATGAAGTTTATTGAGTACAGAATATGGATTGACAGTAAATCGAAGAAAGACGAAAGTAATGACAAGTTATAGAAATGAGAACAAAAAGAAACTATCCGAATTGGCGATCACAAGTAGATGACGTTAAGGAATTCTGCTGTCTACGCAGCAAAAAACTCATGATGATAGACAAAAGGAGGACATAAAAAAAATAGAGTAGCAATGGCAAAAAGGGGATTCCTGGCCGAAAGAATCAAACGTAGGCAGTAATTTGAGGAATAAATTTCTGAGAATTTACGTTTGGAGATCAGAATTTTATTGTAATGAAACATGGTCTCGGGAAAATCGGAACAGAAGAGAATGGAAGCATTCGAGATATGGTACTACAGAAGAATGTTGAAAAGTAAGTAGATTGGTAAGGTAAGAATTGAGGGGGTTCTCCGTAGGATCGGGGATACTGACAAAAAGAAGGCACCCGCCAGTTTAGCCGAGAGCACCAATGCGCTGCTTCCTGGACTCGGATAGTCGCGTCGAATCCGCCCAGCAGATTAACGACGAGGGCCAGTGTGCTGGCCAGCCTTGATGTGAGTTTTAGGCGGTTTTCCACATCCCACTAGGTGAATACCAATCTGGTCCCAACGTCGCGCCTCAGTTACACGACTCGCAGGCATTTAAAACACGTTCTCATTACTTCATGATTTGCACTAGACCCAGACTGCTGGGGTACGCTGATTCCGTTCTGGAGACTACAGGATGGCGGCAGGAAGGGCATCCGGCCATCCCTTCAGATTAACATTGCCAAATCCGATTGCAACAACGCCTTCCCTGCGAAAACTACGGGTCAAAGGCGCAAGCAAAAGATAAAAAGAAAATACTGACAAAAAGAAGCGACAGGATGACAGGACATGGGCATCCGGCCATCCCTTCAGATTAACATTGCCAAATCCGATTGCAACAACGCCTTCCCTGCGAAAACTACGGGTCAAAGGCGCAAGCAAAAGATAAAAAGAAAATACTGACAAAAAGAAGCGACAGGATGACAGGACATCTGTTAAGACATCAGGAAAAACTTCCATGGTAATAGAGGGAGTTGTAGAGGGTCAAAACTGTAGAGGAAGACTGAAATTGAAATAAATCCAGCAAATGACTGAGGACGTATGGTGCAGGTGCTACTTTGAGATGTGAAAAGTTTGGCACATGAGAGAATTTGTGGTACACTGTATCAGACCAGTTAAAAGACTAGTGACTCAAAAAAGAAAAAAAAAAGGTCCAAGCTAAGGAAACAGTGGCGATTTGGTGACCACTTTAGCATCCTCGAGCGTTTTATGGGCCTCCGAGGCCAAATCTAGCATACATCTGTGTGGTTATAAATTAAAGAGGGAATGCCCTCTCTCCTTTAGAAGCATGGTTGCGTAAACCTTCTTTTAAATACTCGTTTAAATAGAACATGAGAAGGTTTTCAATTGTTGTGCCACTTGGACAGGTTACTTATAATCCGTCTTGATTGCACACACAGCAACCTTTACATGCTACGTAGCATATGAAGGTTGCTGTGTGTGAACGGATTAGTCCTGTAACCGAAATTGCAGATCTGAAGATGGTTCTAGATTAACCGAAACCGATCATGTGAATAAACATTTTTGCAATCAAGACTGATTATAAGTAACATTACACAACCAGTGATTGCGGTATCCCATCAGGCATTATTTTGGAAAACTTCGACAGGTGGCCGTTGAGCCCCAAACCACCTTGAGTGCGTTAAAATCCCCACACAGGATAAAGTACTGAGGGAGTTGAGTATGGAGGTTGCAGACTATCTCTTCGTCGAGCACCTCATCTGCAGACACCTAAAGTGAACATATTGTCAACCGATGGTGCACATGCATTGATACAGCGACTCCTTGTAGGATGGTTGTGAAACATATAAGTGAGGAGTGATAGGTGTTGTTTACAAAAATCGCCACTGCACTTTTAGCTCTCTCGCCGTTAAAGTCGTCCTTTTTGTGGAGAATATAGGCACGTAGCTCAGACGCATCACAGGACTTAAAATGTATCTTCTGCAGGCAGACAGGCATTAGTCTATCATCAGCTAATTGAACTACATGCTATATCAATAAGAATCATCCAATTTGGCACGTCTATATTTCTGAAAGTAATAACCATATGTAATGAATTTATTTTTTGATGGATCGGAAACTAAAAAGTTTTTCTTTTCATTGCTTTTCATAGGTGTTCAATATGCCCCCCCCCCCCCCCCACCCAAATCCCCCTGAGATGCACGGCATGTGTCAGTGCGGTATTCAAATTGTTCCCAAATAGCAGCGAGCGTGTCTTGAGGTACAGCTTCCACATCTGCTGTTATGCGATGTCTCAGTTCATTCATTGTTGTTAGAAACGGAGGCACATAAGCAGAGTCTTTTGTGAACCCCCACAAGAAAAAATCACATACAGTCAGGTCCGCTGACCCTGGAGGCCAGTAATGTAGGGCTGAATCATTTGGTCCAGTGTGACCGATACATCTTTCAGCAATCCTTTGACTCAAAAATTCCTGCACGTCCAGATCCCAGTGTGGCGGTACCCCATCGTGTTGATAAAAGCAGTATTTCGAATCAGTCTCCAACTGCGGGAAAAAGAAAGTTCTCAATTATACCGAGATATGTGCTTCCTGTAACAGTGTTCTCGGCAAAGAAAAATGGACCATAAATCTTTTCCCGTGAAACTGCACGAAACACATTAAATTTTGGCAAGTCCCTCTCATCTTTGACAATTTCGTGTGGTTGTTCCATACCCCATATTCTTGCATTATGACGGTTCGCCTTTCCATTTAAATTGAGTGTTGCGTCGAAGAAAGCTATCATCCTCCATCTTGCCAAGAACTAAATTACAAAACCCCACACATTGTTGTTTGTTACTTTCACGAAGAGCTTGCAGTAGCTGAATTTTGTACGGTTTCATATGTAAACGTCGACGCAACACACGCCATACGAACGTCGGGGGCATGCTGGGCTGTCGAACTGCACGGCGAGCGAATTTCCGCGGACTCCATATGAAACTATGGCGGATGCGTTCGACGTCTGTGTCAGATACTCGGGGACGGCCCGGCTATTTGCCCTTACACAAACAATTTGTTTGTCGGAATTGCTCATGCCATCGTTTAATGCTCTGTACGTAGGAGGATCCACACCATACCTAGTCACACTGAACAGATATTACTGACCCGCACTGCGCAAAACGTAGAACACAATACGCTTTCTGTTGTCCCGACACCATTTTTGGTAGAACTGAAGTGGGTGTACACTGCTGCTATCTAGCGCGAATCATGTGAAACTCGACAGTCTGTTCTTTCCAGCAGTACGTTGTTCACGTACATATCTCAAATAACATAATACTTATTATTTTTTTAAATCGGATAATTCTTTTTGATGCACCTTGTAATTTCTTCACATGTGTCCTGAACCCTTTCAAGTTCTACTGAAGTATGGGAGCTGTTTTTCCCCTTGTCTTTCTTCCATCGTGAGTTTGCACGGTCTGAGGGCTTCCGATCCGATAGTTTTGGAGTGTTGGTTGTCGTTTATAATCTGTATTTGTGGGACAGTGGCAAGGCCGTTTTGACATATGTATTTTTCTGGGACTGTCCTATTCTCTGACGTGAGAATCTGCTAACCGATATGACATTACTTTCGGCAGCCACCGGTATTTCCGTTGGTATTTCCGATCAGAGGCGCAGGCTTGCAACTGCATGTGCAGTGCAGGCTGATGCGTCCCGCTCAGCTGCCAAGGTCTCGGTGGCAACACCAATCGACTGGGCAGACTGCTTCAGAGCTGAGGCAAAATTCAGAAAACCTGTTCGGCTGGGTGGCCTTAAACGCCTTCTTCGCATCAGAGTACGAGACACGTTGGGTGACTGAAATCAGAACCGACCGAAGCGTTGACACTTAAGGCAGCCAGAATCTACTCTGTAGGAATCAACATGGATTCCGTAAACAGCGATCGTGTGAGACCCAACTCGCTTTATTTGTTCACGAGACCCAGAAAATATTAGATACAGGCTCCCAGGTAGATGCTATTTTTCTTGACTTCCGGAAGGCGTTCGATACAGTTCCGCACTGTCTCCTGATAAACAAAGTAAGAGGCTACGGAATATCAGACCAGCTGTGTGGCTGGATTGAAGAGTTTTTAGCAAACAGAACACAGCATGTTGTTATCAATGGAGAGACGTCTACAGACGTTAAAGTAACCTCTGGGTGCCACAGGGGAGTGTTTTGGGACCATTGCTTTTCACAATATATATAAATGACCTAGTAGATAGTATCGGAAGTTCCATGCGGCTTATCGCGGATGATGCTGTAGTATACAGAGAAGTTGCAGCGTTAGAAAATTGTACCGAAATGCAGGAAGATCTGCGGCGGATAGGCACTTGGTGCAGGGAGTGGCAACTGTCCCTTAACATAGACAAATGTAATGTATTGCGAATACATAGAAAGAAGGATCCTTTATTGTATGATTATATGATAGCGGAACAAACACTGGTAGCAGTTACTTCTGTAAAATATCTGGGAGTATGCGTGCGGAACGATTTGAAGTGGAATGATCATATAAAATTAATTGTTGGTAAGGCGGGTACCAGGTTAAGATTCATTGGGAGAGTGCTTAGAAAATGTAGTCCATCAACAAAGGAGGTGGCTTGCAAAACACTCGTTCGACGTATACTTGAGTATTGCTCATCAGTGTGGGATCCGTACCAGATCGGGTTGACGGAGGAGATAGAGAAGATCCAAAGAAGATCGGCGCGTTTCGTCACAGGGTTATTTGGTAACCGTGATAGCGTTACGGAGATGTTTAATACACTCAAGTGGCAGACTCTGCAAGAGAGGCGCTCTGCATCGCGGTGTAGCTTGCTCGCCAGGTTTCGAGAGGGTGCGTTTCTGGATGAGGTATCGAATATATTGCTTCCCCCTACTTATACCTCCCGAGGAGATCACGAATGTAAAATTAGAGAGATTAGAGCGCGCACGGAGGCTTTCAGACAGTCGTTCTTCCCGCGAACCATACGTGACTGGAACAGGAAAGGGAGCTAATGACAGTGGCACGTAAAGTGCCCTCCGCCACACACCGTTGGGTGGCTTGCGGGGTATAAATGTAAATGTAGATGTAGATTATATTTGGTACACAGGGCCAATCATTAAGCCGCAAAGAGCTTTTTACAAGTTATTCAGACAGTTTCGGCAGGCTGAATGTCGAGATACGCTGACTCCCGAAGCTCACCATCAACCCCTTTCATGAAATTCTGCGCTTCACTGACACATTCGCTTCCCCATTCCTGTTGGAGTTCCTCGCTATCTGTGTATATCAATAATATCCTAGTACCTCTCCTTCAAAATAATGTAGCCTAGTGTGTAGATCACTATCGGTAGCGTCTTCTCCAAATAATTTGGCATTTTAAAACTTGCACTTCGGTAGCTTTCACTATCTCGATCAGGAGTGTACTACTGCACAGCCTTTTGATAGATTTAAGTAGCTCTGCAAGTCCCTCTAGAGCTTTGTGGATGCAGCGAAGACAAAATTTTTCGAAGAAACCTTCTACACGTATAACAACAATAAATAAGTAATCTACCACAGTACGTGGTCCGTTCTAATGCTGCTTTATGTTGCATTCAGAGAAGTGTCAAGTGGACTAGACACGCAAGGTCTCTTTGGGGTTCGGATGTTAATAGTGCACACGACCGCTGACAGCCAGAAATGGGCGCATGGCAAGATGTGAGTGGCCCAATCTCCAAATATAACAACCAAATTTTATTGATATTTTGAAGAAGGTTTGACATGATTTAACCATAACGCAATTTAGGGATTGTTGGACTCACACAAAAAATACTCATTAGGATTAAATATAGAATAAATATAATTTGTAATTAAACATTTAAACGTATGTTCACAAATGCAATCGGTCTGTACACAACAGTGGATGGTACCAATACGTTATAAAAAGGCGCTCACGAAAATGTGATTATTTAGGGTGTCACATCTCTGACTCTATTGATCACGGAGATAAAAGGTCAACTGTTTTGGATAGCAACGGAATAGCGACCTTTTGTATACCTGAAGGAAGAACGAGTATACTGTAGCTATCCTGCAGTAAACTCAAAATTTAAACATTAAAGACTTTCTCCAACGCAAAGTAAACAAATCACTTGGCTCTTTTGCAGTAGGTATGTTCTACAGTGTACCTTAGGTGGCTTTTAAGGACACCATTTATTTTTCATTGCCGATTCCTGACAAAACCCCAAAAATTCGCGATTTTTGCGTACGAAATGTATCAATCGTGGGGATGGCCACTTCTACAATTTCTATTGGTAGCAGAAAGTCGAAAATTTTAGCGTTCGTTCTAAGGATGATATTTCCTGGGAACGCCGAAACTTCTTTCGGTATCATTATCAGTTGCCAAGATGAAAAGGTTCAAAGTTGTAACACTTAGGCCCTATGCACTAAAACATGTACGTAATATTCGGTATGAGGGGTAAATGTAGTGTTAACTGTGAAAGTCGCGAGCTCTATCTTCTTATCTCGTGTTTTCTACTGAAAATCTCGTGCTTGTACACTTGTTAACTTTACTATTACAGTGATCGCCTAAACTTTTTTTTAATTGCTCCTGTGCGCAACAAATAACTGACTTGGTCTTTCTGCTGCCACTGCTTGATCTGCTGCATTCCATTATTTAACAAAAACCTATTATTCATGCTGAGCGCAATGCGTGTTCTGTATGGCGGCTCCTGCTGTTGCTGCGGCTGCTGTTGCTTACTACAACTACATATAATTCAAGAGAAAGGGTTAGGTCAAACCTAAACTCGATAAATGATAACCCAAACAAGTAATTCCATTTTTTAAAGCGATTCTTTCACATTCAATCAGCAAAACGCTAGAAGCTCTTTGAACAATGGCTTTGTACGTAAATCTGCCTCCAGTGGCATTAAAGCAATATTACAAATTAATCAAACTCTTGAGACAGACTGAAATACTTCTCAGTTAAATACATAGTGAAACAATTCCCTGACACTTACAAAAGAAATCAATGACAAAAATCAATACTTAATCTATTCGCCTAGCAATGGTTTCCCTTAAGAATTCAACTCCTATCATTATCAAAATTACCGTCTGCTGCTACGCACGTAAACAAACCGTTTTCCTTAAATTAATAAGCGCGCTGCAAATTATAAAAAATACCAGCTAAATACCAAATCCTGTACCGCTGCTGGCGGACACGGCAGTACGGCAGCTCGGCGACGACCCCTCGCCCAACACACGTGCGCACCACAGCAGGCGGGCAGGCGAGCTCCTACACTGGCCTCCAAACTGCCACTAGTTAATCCGTACGCTGCGAAGCGCGACAACAATATCTTAGATTCCAGAGCTCGTGTATGCGCGCTGTAGCCAACCTTTAAATCGTAAGAGAGTATTGCCAACTCTCAACTGATGTTGTGAACACGTGGCAAGGGTTCCAGCGATATCATACAAGTTCATAGTAGAGAAAACTATGGTCCCAGTTAGCATTCTTCACCTATAAAAGTTTATGACACGTTTTCTCTGCATAATGGACACTTCACGCCTCTATAGATCTACATCTACATCTACATTTATACTCCGCAAACCACCCAACGGTGTGTGGCGGAGGGCACTTTACGTGCCACTGTCATTACCTCCCTTTTCTGTTCCAGTCGCGTATGGTTCGCGGGAAGAACGACTGTCTGAAAGCCTCCGTGCGCGCTCGAATCTCTCTAATTTTACATTCGTGATCTCCTCGGGAGGTATAAGTAGGGGGAAGCAATATATTCGATACCTCATCCAGAAACGCACCCTCTCGAAACCTGGCGAGCAAGCTACACCGCGATGCAGAGCGCCTCTCTTGCAGAGTCTGCCACTTGAGTTTGCTAAACATCTCCGTAACGCTATCACAGTTACCAGATAACCCTGTGACGAAACGCGCCGCTCTTCTTTGGATCTTCTCTATCTCCTCCGTCAACCCGATCTGGTACGGGTCCCACACTGATGAGCAATACTCAAGTATAGGTCGAACGAGTTTTTTGCAAGCCACCTCCTTCGTTGATGGACTAAATTTTCTAAGGACTCTCCCAATGAATCTCAACCTGGTACCCGCCTTACCAACAATTAATTTTATATGATCATTCCACTTCAAATCGTTCCACACACATACTCCCAGATATTTTACAGAAGTAACTGCTACCAGTGTTTGTTCCGCTATCATATAATCATACAATAAAGGATCCTTCTTTCTATGTATTCGCAATACATTACATTTGTCTATATTAAGAGTCAGTTGCCACTCCCTGCACCAAGTGCCTATCCGTTGCAGATCTTCCTGCATTTCGGTACAATTTTCTAATGCTGCAACTTCTCTGTATACTACAGCATCATCCGCGAAAAGCCGCATGGAACTTCTGACACTATCTACTAGGTCATTTATATATATTGTGAAAAGCAATGGTCCCATAACACTCCCCTGTGGAACGCCAGAGGTTACTTTAACGTCTGTAGACGTCTCTCCATTGATAACAACATGCTGTGTTCTGTTTGTTAAAAACTCTTCAATCCAGCCACACAGCTGGTCTGATATTCCGTAGGCTCTTACTTTGTTTATCAGGCGACAGTGCGGAACTGTATCGAACGCCTTCCGGAAGTCAAGGAAAATAGCATCTACCTGGGAGCCTGTATCTAATATTTTCTGGGTCTCATGAACAAATAAAGCGAGTTGGGTCTCACACGATCGCTGTTTCCGGAATCCATGTTGATTCCTACATAGTAGGAATGACATGATACTCGAGCAAAAAACATGTTCCAAAATTCTACAACAGATCGACGTCAGAGATATAGGTCTATAGTTTTGCGCATCTGCTCGACGACCCTTCTTGAAGACTGGCACTACCTGTGCTCTTTTCCAATCATTTGGAACCTTCCGTTCCTATAGAGACTTGCGGTACACGGCTGTCAGAAGGGGGGCAAGTTCTTTCGCGTACTCTGTGTAGAAACGAATTGGTATCCCGTCAGGTCCAGTGGACTTTCCTCTGTTGAGTGATTCCAGTTGCTTTTCTATTCCCTGGGCACTTATTTCGATGTCAGCCATTTTTTCGTTTGTGCGAGGATTTAGAGAAGGAACTGCAGTGCGGTCTTCCTCTGTGAAACAGCTTTGGAAACAGGTGTTTAGTATTTCAGCTTTACGCGTGTCATCTTCTGTTTCAATGCCATCATCGTCCCGGAGTGTCTGGATATGCTGTTTTGAGCCACTTACTGATTTAACGTAAGACCAGAACTTCCTAGGATTTTCTGTTAAGTCGGTACATAGAATTTCACTTTCGAATTCACTGAACGCTTCACGCATAGCCCTCCTTACGCTAACTTTGACATCGTTTAGGTTCTGTTTGTCTGAGAGGTTTTGGCTGCGTTTAAACTTGGAGTGAAGCTCTCTTTGCTTTCGCAGTAGCTTCCTAACTTTGTTGTTGAACCACGGTGGGTTTTTCCCGTCCCTCACAGTTTTACTCGGCACGTACCTGTCTAAAACGCATTTTACAATTGCCTTCAACTTTTTCCATAAGCACTCAACATTGTCAGTGTCGGAACAGAAACTCTCGTTTTGTTCTGTTACTCTTGCTAAACAGATAAACCTTCCTCCCTTTTTTTATATTCCTATTAACTTCCATATTCAGGGATGCTGCAACGGCCTTATGATCATTGATTCCCTGTTCTGCACTTACAGAGTCGAAAAGTTCGGGTCTGTTTGTTATCAGTAGGTCCAAGATGTTATCTGCACGAGTCGGTTCTCTGTTTAATTGCTCGAGTTAATTTTCGGATAGTGCACTCAGTATAATGTCACTCGATGCTCTGTCCCTACCACCCGTCCTAAACATCTGAGTGTCCCAGTCTATATCTGGTAAATTGAAATCTCCACCTGAGACTATAATATGCTGAGAAAATTTATGTGCAATGTATTCCAAATTTTCTCTCAGTTGTTCTGCAACTAATGCTGCTGAGTCGGGAGGTCGGAAAAAGGAGCCAATTATTAACCTAGCTCGGTTGTTGAGTGTAACCTCCACCCATAATATTTCACAGGAACTATCCACTTCTACTACACTATGGGATAAACTACTACTAACAGCGACAAACATGCCACTACCGGTTGCATGCAATCTATCCTTTCAAAACACCGTCTGTGCCTTTGTAAAAATTTCGGCTGAATTTATCTCTGGCTTCAGCCAGCTTTCTGTACCTATAACGATTTCAGCTTCGGTGCTTTCTATCAGCGCTTGAAGTTCCGGTACTTTACCAATGCAGCTTCGACAGTTTACAATTACAATACCGATTGCTGCTTGGTCCCCGCATGTCCTGACTTTGCCCCGCACCCTTTGAGGCTGTTGCCCTTTCTGTACTTGCCCGAGGCTATCTAACCTAAAAAACCGCCCAGTCCACGCCACACAACCCCTGCTACCCGTGTAGCCACTTGCTGCGTGTAGTGGACTCCTGACCTATCCAACGGAACCCGAAACCCGACCACCCTATGGCGCAAGTCGAGGAATCTGCAGCCCACACGGTCGCAGAACCGTCTCAGCCTCTGATTCAGACCCTCCACCCGGCTCTGTACCAAAGGTCCGCAGTCAGTCCTGTCGACGATGCTGCAGATGGTGAGCTCTGCTTTCATCCCGCTAGCGAGACTGGTAGTCTTCACCAAATCAGATAGCCGCCGGAAGCCAGAGAGGATTTCCTCCGATCCATAGCGACACACATCATTGGTGCCGACATGAGCGACCACCTGCAGATGGGTGCACCCTGTACCCTTCATGGCATCCGGAAGGACCCTTTCCACATCTGGAATGACTCCCCCCCGGTATGCACACGGAGTGTACATTGGTTTTCTTCCCCTCTCTTGCTGCCATATCCCTAAGGGGCCCCATTACGCGCCTGACGTTGGAGCTCCCAACTACCAGTAAGCCCACCCTCTGCGACTGCCCGGATCTTGCAGACTGAGGGGCAACCTCTGGAACAGGACAAGCAGCCATCTCCGGTCGAACATCAGTATCAGCCAGAGACAGAGCCTGAAACCGGTTCATCAGACAAACTGGAGAGGCCTTCCGTTCAGCCCTCCGGAATGTCTTTCGCCCCCTGCCACACCTCGAGATGACCTCCCACTCTACCACAGGTGAGGGATCAGCCTCAATGTGGGCAGTATCCCGGGCAGCCACAGTCGTAGTCCGATCGGGGGATGCGTGGGACGAGCTGGCCGTCCCCGACAAACCCCCATCCGGACCCCCACAGTGATGCCCATTGGCAACAGCCTCAAGCTGTGTGACCGAAGCCAACACTGCCTGAAGCAGGGAGCGAAGGGATGCCAACTCAGCCTGCATCCGAACACAGCAGTTGCAGTCCCAAAGTGATAATGTAGTTACAAAAAGGGGCTAAAATGATTTAACATGGCTGAAAATAACATAATGTGACTGCCAAAAATTACGTAAAACTAGAAAGATTGAAAATTCAGTAAAATATTTCTCATTACAGTTTTACTCCTTTACGACACAAATCATAAGCTAGGAGGCATTGTCGATGGATTGCTATCGTCAGGCAAAGTACAGCGAACGATTCTCTGTTAACCTCGTATTATGCTTACTCGTTTGTTGTTCATATATGTAAAAGTATATAAATGTGTCGAAGTATATAAATAAACTGTCAAAACCTTAGTAATCAATAGGATTCGTATTATATAAGCTTCGTACATTGGAAAACTGCACCTATCAGAGAAAAAAAGACTCTGACAGAAAAGTGGGAACGAGTTGCCTCAATCCTCATTCCGCCTTTCTCACCAAAAATGTTGGCATGCGAGCATATTCGCGCTTTTTGTGCTAAAGAGAACAGGGGACAATGCCAGTGGAAGAGAAAGAGAGTGATCGTGGGAAACTGTCACTGAAAGAGAAAATGAGGTGGATGAGGGCAATAGCAGCAACAGCAGAAGAGTGAGGAGGTACTGATGGTTAATGAGAGACTGTGACAGTTAGATAAAAAGGTGAGATGTGTGGAGATAGAAGCATACACATTTTCAATCAGAATTCGAGCACATTGCGGTAACTACAAATTTAAATAACGTTTATAGTATATCTGCAATTTTCTTTGTATACAATTATAATAATTTCACAGAGAGAAAACAGTTACTACCACAATTTCGCGATGTTCCATTGCTACGATCATGCTCTAAATTTCGCACTTGTATTGAAATGAAGTCCACCCAGCACTTTTATTACAATATATAGCTTCCTTTAGCCTAGCGCAAGTTTAAAACGACGCATTATTAAACGTTGCTTTATTATCCAAAATATTTCATTTCAAGCCCTCTATTATTTCAGGAAACATGATATTCCTTGTAAATATTTGGAACAGAAAAAAAACTTGCTCTAAACCACGTCTCGAGTTTTACACTCCGGTTTTGAAAGAAATAACACAGTAATCTGATGAACCGTGAATTAGGGTGCAAAGGTTAAATACGTTGAGAAAAAAGTACTACCGCCATGACGATTTCATGGAGAAAAAGGCTGAAGTAAATAGTAATAAACTGGCATAAAACGCAAAATATTTTCTCTATACTCGTCTTTTTTTGTAAAATCACCTTGTGATCTATGAAAGTGTTGGCAAACCTACCAAGCCGGGAATTTTTTTGGTAGGATTTCCAATAACATTTAAACCGCACTTTCGACTCCATCACAAGATGGTTTTAGTGCACGACGTCTAAATAAAATATTGTGGATTCGAGACAAAACATGAAACAGAACTCTATGCAGTTCACCTGTATGACTCTTAAAACTGAAGAACTGAACTGAAAAAGAAGAGCTATATTGGCAGTGGTGGTGCTCGGGTAATGTTCTTTTCGTTATTGTAAGATACAAAATCTATTTTACAACAGCAGAGTGATATTTACCAACTTAGCATTCGGGGGACCAGAACCCTTGAGAGATCTGCGGTCCTTATGAGGCTTGAGCACCGGGAATTTTGGGCCACCTCCCCCTTACCCCCCTCCCCTCCCTGACCTCTTGTAGGGCCTGATACTGCATAACTGACCACCCAAACCGCCAGGAGTAGAAGACACAGAACTACGCTTCATGGAAACTCTACGAGCATCTACAGGGTGTTTCAAAAATGACCGGTATATTTGAAACGGCAATAAAAAACGAGCAGCGATAGAAATACACCGTTTGTTGAATATGCTTGGGACAACAGTACATTTGCAGGCGGACAAACTTTCGAAATTACAGTAGTTACAATTTTCAACAACAGATGGCGCTGCAAGTGATGTGAAAGATATAGAAGACAACGCAGTCTGTGGGTGCGCCATTCTGTACGTCGTCTTTCTGCTGTAAGCGTGTGCTGTTCACAACGTGCAAGTGTGCTGTAGACAACATGGTTTATTCCTTAGAACAGAGGATTTTTATGGTGTTGGAATTCCACCGCCTAGAACACAGTGTTGTTGCAACAAGACGAAGTTTTCAACGGAGGTTTAATGTAACCAAAGGACCGAAAAGCGATACAATAAAGGATCTGTTTGAAAAATTTCAACGGACTGGGAACGTGACTGATGAACGTGCTGGAAACGTACGGCGACCGCGTACGGCAACCACAGAGGGCAACGCGCAGCTAGTGCAGCAGGTGATCCAACAGCGGCCTCGGGTTTCCGTTCGCCGTGTTGCAGCTGCGGTCCAAATGACGCCAACGTCCACGTATCGTCTCATGCGCCAGAGTTTACACCTCTATCCATACAAAATTCAAACGCGGCAACCCCTCAGCGCCGCTACCATTGCTGCACGAGAGACATTCGCTAACGATATAGTGCGCAGTATTGATGACGGCGATATGCATGTGGGCAGCATTTGGTTTACTGACGAAGCTTATTTTTACCTGGACGGCTTCGTCAATAAACAGAACTGGCGCATATGGGGAACCGAAAAGCCCCTTGTTGCAGTCCCATCGTCCCTGCATCCTCAAAAAGTACTGGTCTGGGCCGCCATTTCTTCCAAAGGAATCATTGGCCCATTTTTCAGATCCGAAACGATTACTGCATCACGCTATCTGGACATTCTTCGTGAATTTGTGGCGGTACAAACTCCCTTAGACGACACTGCGAACACCTCGTGGTTTATGCAAGATGGTGCCCGGCCACATCGCACGGCCGACGTCTTGAATTTCCTGAATGAATATTTCGATGATCGTGTGATTGCTTTGGGCTATCCGAAACATACAGGAGGCGGCGTGGATTGGCCTCCCTATTCGCGGCGTGGATTGGCCTCCCTAACCCCTGTGACTTCTTTCTGTGGGGACACTTGAAAGACCAGGTGTACCGCCAGAATCCTGAAACAATTGAACAGCTGAAGCAGTACATCTCATCTGCATGTGAAGCCATTCCGCCAGACACGTTGTCAAAGGTTTCGGGTAATTTCATTCAGAGACTACGCCATATTATTGCTACGCATGGTGGATATGTGGAAAATATCGTACTATAGAGTTTCCCAGACCGCAGCGCCATCTGTTGTTGAAAATTGTAACTACTGTAATTTCGAAAGTTTGTCCGCCTGAAAATGTACTGTTGTCCCAAGCATATTGCAATAAACGGTGTATTTCTATCGCTGCTCGTTTAGTTTTTATTGCCGTTTCAAATATACCGGTCATTTTTGAAACACCCTGTAGGTAAGTAACCGTCCACCCAGGCAGAGCCCCGCTTGCCTGGGTCGGCCCTCTACAACTGTGGTACGGCAGTTTCCGCAGAGTATTCCTGCTAACGACGGTCCTGCCTCAGCAGTCACGCGTGTCACCGGCGAGTCGCACATCTGGAGACAGACGTTTAATTTTTTATAGATATTTTTACCGTCCTCGTAATCCCGGTGGTTAAGCTAACGCTTCCCATTCCCTGTTGTTGCCACGCTTTGACGGTCTTAAGCAGTAATTTTAATAAAAAATAAACTTTAATTAATTTAATTGAAAAATTTAATTATAACTTATAAAAAGGAATACAATGTATTCGTTTATTTGTATTAATCTACAAGTAATAGAGACAATAGTGTCTCGCCCTCACTTTGTTCAGATCATTCTATTAGCTCATTTTGGTTCGATCCTCTTGTTTCCCCACTGTGTGTTCATTTTGGTTCAGTGATAGTTCGTGTGAGTGATACGTATCTTAAGTTGTGAAAATATATGAGATCAAAATGATGGACAAACTTTAATTTCTGAAAACTATCCAGCCTGTATTATGAACACGGAATATCAGGAAAAGTTAACTAAGAAAGAGTTTCAGATTTATTTAAAGTACAATTCAAGACTAGCTTTGTGAAAAATCAGTTTAATTAACCTTGATTGATTCATTTTGAAACTCTTCAAAAAATGGTTCAAATGCCTATGAGCACTATGTAACTTAACTTCTGAGATCATCAGTCGCCTAGAACTTAGAACTAATTAATCCTAACTAACCTAAGGACATCACACACATCCATGCCCGAGGCAGGATTCGAACCTGCGACCGTAGCGGTCGCTCGGCTCCAGACTGTAGCGCCTAGAACCGCATGCCCACTCCGGCCGATTTTGAAACTGTATTGAGAAAAGATAACAATTATATCGCTTCGTAATGCAGGGCAGCGACAGGCCATTGTTCAACAATCGGACAACAGTACCTGCCAGCCAAGCATCTCTGGTCGCTGTAGAAAGCAAGCTTTGAAATAATTTTTGCTACGAAAAAGTCGTTTTAAAACATAACCAAAGTACATTTCAGTTTGTTAGGCCCAAGACTGTAAAACCAAATAATGAAACACATTTGTTAGCGGTGATAAATTTCTGTCAGAAAAGTAAATCAACGACATTTAGTTCACCATAGAAGTAAACTATATTTAACCTATATCCTGGATAGTTTTGTCTTCTTCCACGTTCGTAAGATCCATCGGTCAGTGCTTCATAATAAAATCTACTGCTAGAACCTAACAAGAAAGGAGCCAAGTAGCACATCGACGTTTTAATGTGAAAATAGCCAGGAGAACACGAAATTAAATACACTGTGACACACAACATTCAAGGTAACCACCGCACGCTCTCACCAGTCCCCAGCTAAGGAATCGCGGGTACACCAAGACCGTACCCGGCAAATGCTGGATTCCCCGCGGTGTTCCTCACTTAGACCGACAAGGAGAGCACGTTTGGCTTTATCGAAAATACCATACATTCGGCGAGCATGACCTCCCTTATGGATATAACAGCAACTAAAGGGATTGACAAAGTAAGAAATATAGGTCTAACTTCGACTCTAGACCTATCAGTATGTTATATATTTATGGCCAACTTCGTGCAGCCCCCAAAACTCAAACGCCTCATATAACTTGCAGGAACATTAGACACATCAATAGTCATACTTTTAAAGGCGCATTTGCACGATGGGCGTGGATATATAGCAAAAAACGTAGATATAAGTTCAGAATATAAATAAAAAATTACGTAATATATTAATTAGTATAAGCGGTTGTATCGATTGTGGCGTGCAACCGCTGGAACATTAGAATAATTACGCAGTTCAGTTGTCTTGCCGCGAAGACGGCTCCTTCTTTTGTTCTGGAAGCCGTCCCGACCGGACGCATATCTGCCATCGCTGCAGATAATTATTTGGCACACCGCCATATACATCAACACGCAATCTCACTAGGCGTACACTCTAACAGAACTTAGGTAAGTGTCTATATGCTTAATTTAGCATAATAGTTTGTCAATACAGTGCTATCACTTAATTTTGTGTTTCATTTATATTACAAGCTATTGTTCCAATTACACGGCGTCTTGGCAAGGCTAAAGCTTCCGAGTTACAAATTATATCGACGGTCCAGTACGAACCAAAGTTTTGGAATTATTCAAGCTACGAAGTCCGATATTTTCAATAAAATCACGGTCAAGCTACAATGAACAGACCTTACACGAAAAGCCATTGTCAAGCGCGCAAAGTCTGCATAAACTGATCACATGCTATTATCATTAATTATAATATTTCCTTGTTCTTCGATTTACTCAAACCAGACAGGAAAAGACACGGCAGGTAAAATCAAATACTCTAATAGATGACTGCTCAGAAAGCTCATGGCATCAAATAAACAGATAGCTTACAACTGATTGGCAAAACCCGCTAACTTGCAAATAATCTCATTGTCCTCCATGACAAACGTGCTTCTTTAAGCACAGCCCGTGAAAGATAATATTGTGCTCCATGGCTAACAACCGAATTATGTCAAGTTGTGAACAACAGGGATGCTGCTCATAGGTGTCAAAGGCTAAACCCGAAACCCGAACGTTACGAAGAATGTAGAAAGCTACGAAAAATAGTAATGCAATGCGTTCACAACGCCGAAATCAGGCATGCCAGTACCCTTGTCTGCAGCGATACGACATTCACGACTCTGCGGACGAACCTCCCTGACTTGGGTGTCTTAAAGGCAAAATCATAAACTGTTTTCCATATCTCAGCTAATGAGCTGAATAAATTCTTCTCTGCACTAGTCAACACTAGCGCGGCTAGGAACTAACGCCCACGAGACACCAGAAACTATATAACTAACCGCGATACTTTCCACCTAAAACATGTAACAATAAATACAACAAAAAGGGAGATAATCAGAATCACTGCTGAAGCGATCAGCAACAACAGAATCAGACTAATCATGATCTACAACGTCGCCCATAGCCCATTACCCGTCTTCAGTGAGAATTATTCTGTCGTGAATGGAATATATCCGACCACATGGAAAAGAAGCATAAGCCGACCTATGCCTAAGATGGAAAATACGCAGTCACCTGGTGATCACCAGCTGATTACCTAGTTACCTGCTGTTTCCAAAGCCCTGGAACACATTGTTCACGGTAACACTTGCGCGACTTCATGTTGCATGAAACTATCCGCGAGGCTTCCGTAAACACCGTAGCACAAACACTGAGCTAGTTAAGGTAAGTGATGGCCCGAAATATGCGGTGGACAACCTTCAGGCCAGTAGACTACGGCAAATCTTTTGATACTTTCAATCTTGAGATAATGCTCAGAAAACTGCGATAGTTAAATTTCTAATACTGCACTGAAGTGGTTTGACAGCTGCTTGGAAACAGGCAACAATGTTTTGTCTGTGGGAATGAAAATTCGTCTTGAAAACGTTTTCTCTGGAGTGCCACAGTGTCACGCTTAGGTTCCCTTGCACGTCAATGATTTTTCGTCGGTTTTGTCGTTCTTTAAATAGGCATTTCTACGCCGACAATCTCAAGGTTTAAAGGAGTGCTAAATCTGAAAATATAAATACTGCGGTCTTCCAGATGAAAGATGATCTGTCTTCATTGGTAACATGGTGAAAAATCTGAGACTGAAACTAAGTTGGAAAAAGTATCCCAACAGAAATTATTTTAAGTTAAAAATTCCGTGAACAATTTCTTCCTTTTCTGCTGTCGCTATGTGCCTGATAACTAGTGATTGCCTTATGCCATCAAAAAGTTTCAGAATATGTGTATCGAAAACTGGTGCGAGCACTCGTCCTACCGAACCTCCACTATTTTGATGTAATTCAGCATTTCGCAATCAGTAAAAACAGAAGAAGGTTAGAAGAACGTACATTTGTGTGAGATACAACATCAACATTCGACAATATGTCCCTGTCAGTTCTTCATCCGCTCAGTTCCGAGGTGTACAAATTCTCCTTGCAGCCTGCCTGCCTCAACCTCCACCGTAACCATTCAAGCAGCCCAGCATACCGCAACGTAGACACAAGAGTGCATGCGTACTGAAACACAGTGATTGGAGTAGGCCAAGCTGGGTTTCCGCTCGTCTGGCAAGCTCCATGGAACCCATTCAGCCTGTTGCATCTGACAGCAGGTTGCGCTATAAATCCAACGTGACTAGCTAGGTGTAAGTTTCCTTATGTAGTTTCAATGCAGCTCATTTATGATAATGGTGGCAGCAGAGAAATGAACAAACCAAACTTAAAGGAGTTGAAGAAAAATTGAGAACTGGAGAATATATACTAGTTACGAGGTCCAACAGGGGAAAAGTTTTCGTGTGTTTATGAGGCATCTTGAAATAAATTTGTAGGTGTCTCGCGATGTAAATTGTGTGAAAAGTTACTGAACACTCATTCGGGATCATCGAGTAAGTTGCGTGGTTGTAAATTTGACCAGCAGTTTCGTCACTCCATAAATATTTTGAAAGAGGACAGGGACTTGGTAGCTGTCAAGTGCATGGAAATGTGTGCTAAGGACATGAAGCCGTTTAGCAGTAGATAGGCTTTCTAATTTTAGGGCCGACATTGACCGAAAAAGAAAAAAATAGGGCTAAGTGGGTATTTTAAACCATGTTCTGATCGTATGAAATGTAGTGCGAAGAAATCTTAGAATGAAAGAAAAGCTTCTTGATCAAACATGTACTTTTTAGATTAACATAATATAAAAAATGAACTTTGTGTTTGCTAAAATCCATTTGAGGAATTTAGGATGAAATATTTTGGCCAGCTAGAATGAACTGAGCGAATGTATAACTGGGGTCGTCTTTGACTGAAACATACTAAGGTTACAGAAACTAGACTTCCAAAAAGCTTACGCTAGTTGCCGTTGCAGTGTAACAGACATCGTCAGGTTCTTTGGTACCAACGACTTCGACTTCTAGAGAGGTTCTGCTTAGCACAGAAAAACATGTATTAGAGGTGACCAACGATTGTTTGAATTGAGAATGGCCAGTACTAGCCGAAAAAAGAGAGAAGTTGTAGAGAAAACAGTTCACATCGAATTAAATAAGAAAGCGCATGCTGAATACGCCGAAAAGGAAATACAGGACATAAAATCCACACTTTTCTGGCCTGCAATGACCTACAATAAATATACAGTATATTTCATTTAACCTCGTCTTGTGATACTTGGCTAAGAAAACAGACTTTTCACCAACTTCTGAAAGCTACTCATAACACTACAATGGAAGCGTACAGAATAAACTCTTAGGTAGCGTAGCACACCTGGAAGACAGGCAGCTAGGCAAGCAAGATTCCTTTAGCCTGCCTGGGTTGGGCAAAGCTTGACTTAGAGTAAAGAAGCATGCCGTTTCTGCTGATAACGTGCGGCAGCTTTCCTGCCTAGCTAACAGACAAGCATGGGCAGGTTAAAAGCCGAATGTGTACACCACTGGCGCAGTTAAGATGGCTGAAACCAGACAAGTAAGGGACTGCCACGAGCTATGCCTACTCCACCGTTTCCCCCGTGTTCAAGCACCCCCGTAACTCGCATTAGAGATTAAACGCCTTTCGTTGCACCGTAATCGAAACACAAGGTCCCAGTCATCAATTATCCTAGCTACACCACGCATAAAATAAAACATTCGCAAATTCTGTCGCTGTCGCTGATGTCCCCCTCTGTGAACAAGCTGTCTTGCACGTCTGCAAACATTTCTATGCTCTGCCGCTTTTAAGAATAAGTTGAAGCACTTCTGTCAAACTATGGCCTCCAACACAGACGACGACAATGGTGTGTGCCAGCACTGGTCTATTGCGCACAGCATCAGCGTGTGCCCATACAGGGCGATGTACTATGCAGCGACAGTGTCTGCCCTCTCGGGCGGTGACGGCTGCGTGGCTGGGTGGCCGAGACTCGAACCCTCGACCTAACAGGAAGGCGGCTGTCACCAGATGGTAGTCACACAGTGGATGGCCCAGATGTGTCAAGGAGCTACGTCGAGAGCGATGACCCGGCCCACGCATTGATCTGCAGTTGTTAACGGCAGCGTCTGGTGGTGACAGCTTGCTACTGTATTTTGGACAGAAGACGGTCATAGACCTCTCCCTGTGCGTAGCGGCCGATGATAAATGTATAGCTGTCTGAATTTGGCAGTATATAAGCAACCTAGGGTGACTAGTGTTTCTGAGTCTACAAAATTTCATCTTATGGCATGACACTGATCAGGCATGTTAATATACGCAATGTTCTCGTTACTAAGATGAAAAGTCACGGGATACCTCCTTACGTATATCCCATAAATGATCGGTGGGATTCACGTCAGGCGATATGGGTGGCCAGTTCATTCACTCGAACTGTCCAGAGTGTTCTTCAACCCAATCGCGAACGGTTGTGTCCCAGTGACCTAGCACAGTGTCATCCCTAAAAATTCCATCGTTGTTTGGGAACATGAAGTCCATGAGTGGCTGGCTGCAAATGGTCTTCAAGTAGGTGAACATAATCATTTTCAGTCAATGATAGGTTCAGTTGGACCAGAGCATCCAGTCTTCCATGTAAACACAGCCCACACGCTTTTGGAGTCACCATCTGCGTGCATAGAGCCTTGTTGGCAATTTGGATCCATGGCCTCGCAGGATTTGCGCCACACTCGAATCCTACCGTCGACAGCCATGTTGGCAATTTGGATCCATGGCCTCGCAGGGTCTGTGCCACACACCAATCCTACGATCGACAGCCTTGCTGGCAATTTGGATCCATGGCCTCGCAGGGTCAGCGCCACACACTAATCCTACCATCGACAGCCTTACTGGCAATTTGGATCCATGGCCTCGCAGGGTCTGTGCCACACACTAATCCTACGATCGACAGCCTTGCTGGCAATTTGGATCCATGGCCTCGCAGGGTCTGTGCCACACACTAATCCTACGATCGACAGCCTTGCTGGCAATTTGGATCCATGGCCTCGCAGGGTCTGTGCCACACACTAATCCTACGATCGACAGCCTTGCTGGCAATTTGGATCCATGGCCTCGCATGGTCTGTGCCACACACTAATCCTACGATCGACAGCCTTGCTGGCAATTTGGATCCATGGCCTCGCAGGGTCTGTGCCACACACTAATCCTACCATCGACAGCCTTACTGGCAATTTGGATCCATGGCCTCGCAGGGTCTGTGCCACACACTAATCCTACGATCGACAGCCTTGCTGGCAATTTGGATCCATGGCCTCGGAGGGTCTGTGCCACACACTAATCCTACGATCGACAGCCTTGCTGGCAATTTGGATCCATGGCCTCGCAGGGTCTGTGCCACACACTAATCCTACGATCGACAGCCTTGCTGGCAATTTGGATCCATGGCCTCGCAGGGTCTGTGCCACACACTAATCCTACGATCGACAGCCTTGCTGGCAATTTGGATCCATGGCCTCGGAGGGTCTGTGCCACACACTAATCCTACGATCGACAGCCTTGCTGGCAATTTGGATCCATGGCCTCGCAGGGTCTGTGCCACACACTAATCCTACGATCGACAGCCTTGCTGGCAATTTGGATCCATGGCCTCGCAGGGTCTGTGCCACACACTAATCCTACGATCGACAGCCTTGCTGGCAATTTGGATCCATGGCCTCGCAGGGTCTGTGCCACACACTAATCCTACGATCGACAGCCTTGCTGGCAATTTGGATCCATGGCCTCGGAGGGTCTGTGCCACACACTAATCCTACGATCGACAGCCTTGCTGGCAATTTGGATCCATGGCCTCGCAGGGTCTGTGCCACACACTAATCCTACGATCGACAGCCTTGCTGGGAATTTGGATCCATGGCCTCGCAGGGTCTGTGCCACACACTAATCCTACGATCGACAGCCTTACTGGCAATTTGGATCCATGGCCTCGCAGGGTCTGTGCCACACACTAATCCTACGATCGACAGCCTTGCTGGCAATTTGGATCCATGGCCTCGGAGGGTCTGTGCCACACACTAATCCTACCATCGACAGCCTTACTGGCAATTTGGATCCATGGCCTCGCAGGGTCTGTGCCACACACTAATCCTACCATCGACAGCCTTGCTGGCAATTTGGATCCATGGCCTCGCAGGGTCTGTGCTACATTGCAGTCGGAAAATCGTCTGACCAGCTTCCATTTTCCGGTCGTCTAAGGTCCAGCCTAAATGGTCACGAGCTCAGGAGCAGCGCTGCAGGCCATGTGCTGTTAGCAAAACCACTCGCGTTGGCCGCCTGCTGCCGTAGCCCATTAACGCCGGATTTCGCCGCACTGTCCTGGCGGAAACGTTCGCGCCCTGCGTCCCACATTTATTTTTGCTGTTATCTGGCGCAGTGTCTGTTAGCAGCGAAAATGGCTCAAATGGCTCTGAGCACTGTGGGACTTAACACCTGAGGTCATCAGTCCCCTAGACTTAAAACCACTTAAACCTAACTAACCTAAGGACATCACACATATCCATGCCCGAGACAGAATTCGAACCTGCGACCGTAGCAGCAATGCGGTTCGGGACTGAAGCGCCTAGAACCACTCGGTCACGGCGGCCGGCTCTGTCAGCAGTGACAATTGTGCACAAACGCAATTGCTCTCCATGTGAAGGCTGCCGGCCACTGCGTTATCCGTGATGAGAGTTAATGCCTGAAACCTGTTGCTCTTGGCCCACTCTTGACAACTGTGGATACTGAAATACTGCTCTCTCTAACGATTTTGGAAATAGAATATCCCATGCGTCTAACACCAACAACCATTTTGCATTCAGAGTCTGTAAATTCAGTCGTGCGGCCAAATCACATCATAAACCTTTTCACATGAATGACAGCAAACCTCTCGCCCACCCCCCTCCCCCCGATGCACTGCCCTTTGGTTCAAATGGCTCTGAGCACTATGGGACTTAACATCTGTGGTCATCAGTCCCTAGAACTTAGAACTACTTAACCTAACTAACCTAAGTACATCATACACATCCATGCCCGAGGCAGGATTCGAACCTGCGACCGTAGCGGTCACGCGGTTCCAGACTGAAGCGCCTAGAACCGCACGGCCACACCGGCCGCACTGCCCTTTTACACCTTGTGTACGTTATACTACCGCTATCTATTGATGTACAGATCGCTATGCCATAACTTTTCATTACCTCAGTGTAAAATACTGTACGTAAGACAAGATAACTACAACTTTATTGTAAAATGTTATCAGAGACGATCTGTCTCTTTTTCTCAGGGGGTAATAGGAACGTCTGTGAAACAACGTATTAAATTTGGTAATAACAAACAATCTGTACGTGTATCTTGCATCTATGTCGCAACTTTCACTCGCCATAAACTGTTGTGTTACATTACTATTGACCTCAGAAAGGCTAACTGTATTATACTATTTATTTTAATTAGCTGGAAGTCTGTCTATTAAAGCACACCAAACGATTTAATTACTCGACCCCTAACGACGATCTGGAACGTAATTTCGCTTCCTCCGGTAATAAAATCCCTCTAAACGCCCGATGCTGTTGCTTTCTTTTATAGGAACTCCTTCGTTCCTCCCCCGATTACTTTTTAATAATCTTAAGTGAGCCTCTTTTTTGCTCTGGAGCCTGGCTGAAGTAATATGTCTAGCATTACCGAGACACTGTTTCTAAAAAGAAATTAGCAATGCAAACAAGAGGATTATCCTTAACTGTATGGAAGGTTCAACACTGCAATAGCGGGATCGTTCTCTGTTGTCATTGATCGGATTTCAGCATTTACTTCGAGTACCTACTAAATGTTCATAGCCAAACTACAGAAACTTCGGCCTGGTGTTAAGACAGAAACGTTCTGCTGTGAATTTATCAACAGCTATACGAGATGCTTCGTCCGCCTTTGCCGATTTCATCGAGGTTTTTCCTTTTTATTAATATTCGCATACAACCGCTTGCTAATGTTATGGTCGGATGAAACTATTGGGTGCGGCACGCTTTGGCGCAACGAAAACACAACATTGCGCGATGGCTAAGCTTTTGGATTTATCACATAAGCTGATGTAAAGCAAAACACTGTTGCGGCACCAATATTTTCTTCATAATTACAGGTATAAACTCAGTCGATCTCAGTGCTGGTTGTTACTTATTTTTCTTTTTGGTTTTCTTACTAGTGCTAAACTGTATATTTATCAACTGAAAAATGGTCCTATCGGAGCACAAAAGAAAGCGAATATGTTCCCACTTATTTTCTACTCAGACTGAAAATTGGGGTATCAACTGCATCATTTTACCTACGTCAATACCTTTAAAAATGTTACCATATTCGCTCTTTTTTTTAACATGCAAACCATCTCAAACGCCCACAAGTTCCCCTAACAGTAATTCACTCTTACGCACTAGTCCATGACTATAAGTGGCTCATACCCTTCCACTCCCATTTGCCCTTTCTCACTCATTCAGCTCACTTTATTGTCATTATCTTTTTGTGTATCTCTGTCATTGTTTGTTGGGTCACACCCACAGTCCCCTTCGTTCTGTCCTATTATTACAGTGGGGTCTCACTGTCCCTATCTTGCTCTTCATTACCCCTAGTGACTCATTCCTTCCATACTGCTGCTGCTATTTCTCACTGTCATTATCTCTCTCTCTTCCTCGTTATATACTCTGTCTCTCATTATCACTGCCTCTCACCCACTTCCACTTTCCCTTTCCCTTTATTGCTCCCTGTCCGCAGCCCGTGGTCGTGCGGTAGCGTTATCGCTTCCCACGCCCGGGTTCCCGCGTTCGATTCCAGGTGGGGTCAGGGATTTTCTCTGCCTCGTGATGACTGGGTGTTGTGTGCTGTCCTTAGGTTAGTTAGGTTTAAGTAGTTCTAAGTTCTAGGGGACTGATGACCATAGATGTTAAGTCCCATAGTGCTCAGAGCCATTTGAAACATTTTATTGCTCCCTCGATCTCTTCTTCAGTCTTTACCTAACACTTTTTTGTCACTGTCAACCACATTCCACTGCCACTGTGTACCTCTCTTTCTCTCACAATGCCATTGTCCAGTTCGCTCTTTCTGTACCACAACTACCGTCTATCATCTTCCGTCTCTTGTCGCTGCCACTGTCTTCTTCTCTCCCAGCATAAAAATGCTCGAATATCTTCGCGTCTTAGAATTTCTTGGAATATTTTTAAAGGTGCTGAGAATGAGACAGCTGGTGTCCCCTCCCCCCTACCAGTCTTTTAAATAAACGGGAATATAATCGCGTTTTTTCTACTTCGATAGACTACTTTTCCGCTGGTACCCTTCTTTTCCCTATTGCAGCAGGCCATGTAACTTGTATGAAAAGAAATGTTTTGTTCAGTAAAATTTAGCTAGTTTACTTATGTAAAATTGAAATAACGCAAAATTAATTTTAGACCTCAGACCTTATTTTACGCGCAAGACAGTTTTGCATGTGCTTCAGTACTACAGCGTGGGATTGTCAGGTGATAACGGAAACACTTTACAGCATATTACTCAGTGCTACATCACTTTACAAACTATTTTTTGGCCTCACACCGTATTTTAAGTGCGAGTTTTACGTGTACAACTTAGAGTAGCTTTTAACTCCTGTATCTTGGAAACGGATACATGCATAGAGAAAATTCTCAAAATTTTTCGAGATCGGGACCTTAGGAATACATCGTAGAACTTAGGGCAGTTTGCAGTGTACAGCAGTCTCGGAATGCTAGGCAGGTTTTTGGTACCCAAAATACAAGCTTTTGGGGATTTCCCTTCATTGTGGATAAAGATTTTTCAGAACGAAGAGACGTCACTTCCATGTAGATGCCTAGATAATAAACCTTCAAAATTTGAACAATTTGATGTGGCTATTTATTGTTTAGATCTCGCCTCATACCGGATTTTACGTGTAGAAGTAGGGTAACTTTGAAGCTCTATATCTTGGAAATGGATAAAGATATAAAGAAAATTTTCAAATTTGTTCGAGATTGGGACCTTAGAAATACAATGTAAAAATTTCAGCCGATTGTCGTGCAAAGCCGTCATGGAATCCTCGGCTGGGTTTTAGGCTGCTGGCGACGCCGAAAATATAGTACAAATGGCCATTTTCTGTGATTTTCCGAAGAACCGCCCATGAACTAATGGTGCAGTCATAATTCTCATCAAGCCCACCTCAGACAAAATGAAATGCAAAAAGAACCTGGTGATTTGCCTAATCAACAAGAAGAGTATAATGTGCATACTTTGATCAATACTGTAGGATAGTGACACGAAGACGATCATTCTGCTGGGTTCACAAATGGTCCCTAACCCAAGGCTACCCTAAACACTTGACCTTACCTTCCTATCACCAATATAACCCGAGTGTCATGAGCACCGAAAAATCGTGTGTTTATGCGCGGCGTTTTGCAACTTATGTACGCATGTTGCCGCACACATACCGACAACAGTTCACGTGTTTTTTTAGGTCAACGGCTGGGCAGTGGTGAAACACCAGTTCCCGTCAGATCAGCAAATTCAAGCACAGTTTGGCGTGGTTGGCACATGGCTGAGTGACTAATCGGGCCGCGTTCCACTGTTGATCTGCCGAATTGCACTCAGCCTTGTGGTGCCAATTAAGGAGTTGTTTGACCGTGTCGTGGTGGCTCCACGAAAACAGACAACGGCCGGGACAGCGACGAGCTGGCCTTCTCCCCGTCTCCCGCTCCTCTCATCGCTCACCCTGTAACGTCACAACAGGTTTCGTTACATAGTTAAAATCAGTGTTATGTTGCTATCAGCCGATAGACATTATCAGCGTAAATCCAATTACTTTACATAATTAATGAACAGTGAAATAATCTCAGCCCCAAATTGCATGCATGTAGAAATAATTATGCATCAAAGTCTTTCAGTCTCATTACAATATGCACGTCCTGTGTCCCTATTTACATTTCCCCACCTCTCCTTAAAGTACGTGGTCAGGTGTGAATGTTTTGAGTGTGGTAGCAGACAAACCAGAGATTTTGAAAGTCTCTTCGGGTTTGCTGCCGGATCCTAAAATCAACTTGACTCGATATTTCGGCGATCCAACTGTTCGCCATCTTCAGGAAAAAGCTGCTTATGCTGATGAGTCCCGCTGAGAACTGACGCCAGGTTGCAAATCGAAAGTCCTATATAGGCCACCGTACAGTACACGGTGCGTATAAAGAGGCGATTGAAATTAGGTTGACTGATAATTTAATCAACAGAGACAATGGGTTTCCTCTTAGCAAGACGTGGAATCCTGTATTATCTCGCATCTGAACTGAACGTTCTTCGGTGCGGCCTTGATTGCGATATATCGTTGCCAGCAGTGTTCCACTAAGGGCGGCGCCACCTCCCTGTTTTGGAAAGCGGAAACTGTGATGGGCGGCGCATGCGCCGTGTACTGAACGGTGGCCTATGTAGGACGTCGATTTGCAACCTAGCGTCAGTTCTCAGCGGGACTCATCAGCATAAGCAGCTTTTTCCTGAAGATGGCGAACAGTTGGATCGCCGAAATATCGAGTCAAGTTGATTTTAGGATCCGGCAGCAAACCCGAAGAGACTTTCAAGACTTATTACGACGGGAAAGCCTACGCAGTCAAACCAGAGATGTAGTGGGTCTCTGAATCGTCTACCAACTTTAACACAGTCAGTGGAAGGCAACGAGCAGGAACAGGATGGTTCGACGAGAGGTGCGAAAGTCTAAAAAAAAAACGTTTTCTTACCGGAGGTTGGTCATGGGCCTCCCCCACCACCTCGCGCTGCTCGGGAGAAAGAGCCGCGCAACGGTTACGGGGAGTTTTTTGGAAGACAGGTGAGCGACCAGACGTCGAAATCAGGACAAAGGTATTTGGATGTTTAAATATGTTTAATGTTAACAATTTATTTATCAGAGGCTCTTTCGCGATTGATTAATTAAGAACCATTTATTGATTTTTGTTCAAATTATCCGATATAAGAATAACCTTCTCCGATCGAGATTTCCGTTAAGACCCGCCACGTGGTGCATAGTTTCAAACTGCAACCGCCGAGAAAGCTAATAGAGGGAGTTGTAGACAGTTTCTGCGATTGCTGAACATTTATGCTAGCGTGTGTCGATGTTTAACAACTTATTGAAAATTTAGTGACGAGTGTAGCTTTTCTAAGATGAATCGTTTCGTATTCAAGCTCTTCGCGCTGGAGATACCAGCCACGAGTCCTGCTCGATGCATGCCACTGTACATAGATAATCTACATAGAGAAATAGTTACGATATTTGCATTTCAGTGATGACTTAGTGTATGCGCATGTATCAGCATAGTAGTAGTGACCACGTGCTCTCCAAGATTTTCCTTCCCGCCACAGGACGATGCAAATCAAAGGCAACACGGTTTATAATTCAAAGGAGAAATAATCTATGTGCATAGTTAAATAATCTTTGTCCATAGTTAATGTGTATTCAAAACATTGTTAAGAAGCAACTTCGTAAATTTGTCTAATGTTGGTTAAAATAAAATTAACTTTGTTTTTCGAAGTAATTTCCGTTCTCGTCTTGCTCATTTAAACCATACCTAAGAATAGAGAATCATATCAATCACGCTGCCCCTTTACTAAAATTATTGGCACAAGACTAGATTCGTGCAGGACGTGGTTTTCTCTGACCATCCCCAAAATTACAATTGCGTTATCCGTTGCGACCTGAAATTCAATCGATAATATTGTATTCTGAACTTTGATGGGCCTAAACATCAATTCTAAAGCGGGCAGAATGGTCAGGGAAGGTTACGCTGCCGAGAGAGAAAAAGTGTGCATAAGATCCTTCTCCACAGCAGGCTTACATAAAAATGAATAAAAGTAATCCCTGCTGATAAAATTAAGCAAACTCCCTTCTCAGCCTGCCACAGACAGGGAGAATTGACGACATTTACGATCTGAATACCAGTCGTTGGGAGCTTGCACCCCATCCACCGTTTCCGCATCCGATGACGCCAGATGGTTGAGGATCAGAGACAATATCTTCAGCAGTGCCCTAGGCAAGTGTGATAGGACCGCTGTTGTCTATACATAAATGATTTGGCGTTTGGCGGACAGTGTTGGCAGCAATCTGCAGTTGTTTTCTGATGATGCTGTGTTGTACGGGAAGGTGTCGAACTTCAATGACTGTAGGTGGATACGAGATGTCTTAGACCAAATTTTTAGTTGGTAAGATGAGTGGCAGCTGGCCCTAAATGTGGAAAAATGCAAGTTAATTAGGACTAGTGGCAAAAACAAATACGTAATGTTCGGATAAAGCATTAGTAGTGTCCTCCTTAAAACAGACACGTCGTTTAAACATCTGGGCGTAACATTGCAAAATGGTATGAAATGGAATCAGCATGTGAAGATTGTAGTAGGGACGGTGAATGATCGTCTTGGTTAATTAAGAGAATTGTAGGACAGTGAGGTTCATCTGTAAAGAAGACCGAATGTAGGACGCTAATTCGACCTATTCTTGAGTACTGCTCGAGTGTTTTGGTTCCATATCACGTCGGATTACAGGAAGACATCGAAACAATTCAGATTCGTTACTGGGAGGTTCGAGCAACACGCATGTGTTACAGACATGCTTCAGGAAATCAAATGGGAATCCCTGGATTAAAGGTGACATTCTTTTCGAAGAACACTATTGTGTGAATTTAGATAACCGGCATTTGAAGCTGACTGCTGAACAATTCTACTGGCTCCAATATAAATTGCGCGTAACGGCGACGAAAATGAGACAGTGAAATTAGGGCTCATTCGGAGGCGTATAGATAGTCGTTTTTGCCTCGCTCTACTTGCGAGTGGAACAGGAAAAGGAATGACAAGTATTGGTACGGGGTACCCTCCGCCATGTACCCCACAGTGGATGCGGAGTATTTATGTATATCTAGATGACACGGCGGTCGTTTGGTACCGAATTACTGGCGCACTTGCAAACGCGAGTACTGAGCTAGCTCCCAACTGTTTTACTATGCGCTATGTTTCTGTTTCATACTGCCAAGCCAGCGATCTTAAGCTACACTTTCTCTGTTAAGGAAACTTATTTTTTTTAATACGCCACAGACTGAAAATGGCACATATGACTGACAATACAAAAAGAAAACTATTACGGTAAATTTTTATTGCAAGTAATAATGATTTAGTGTTGTTCAAATGTGTGTGAAATCCTATGGGACCTAAGTGACAAGGTCATCAGTCCCTAAGCTTACACACTACTTAACCTAAATTAACCTAAGGACAAACACACACACACCCATGCCCGAGGGAGGACTCGAACCTCCGCCGGGACCAGCCGCACAGTCCATGACTGCAGCACCCCATGACCGCTCGGCTAATCCCGCGCGGCAATGATTTAGTTTTTAAAATGTATCAGCTTTGGAGATTTTTAGTTAATCATGTGGCCAACTTCTTTCTTCCAAATTTCAGATCCAACACTTAACTACAGAACATTTAAATTAACATACGTACTTGCTCCAGAAAGTTTTCATTTGCCCATAACTAATATATTTTTGGAATCTTTGACGACAACAGTGACACAATATTTTCTTTGTAACAAAATGTATAATTTACTGGAAATACCACATAAACCTCAGTCTTAGAGTAGGAAGTTCCTAAGTTGAAACAAAATTTATTTTCGCATTACCAGCAGTCTCTCCTTCTACTGTTCCCTACAGGAGCATTTAAAAAAATTCTGTTATAAAGCTCCACTTTAATACTGCAAACGAAATATTACGTCTGACCGGTTTCAGGTGTGACCTGGCTTCTCTTCTTTACAAATCAAATAATCCAGACGCTTCACTGAATTTAGACAAGAAAGTCGATTTTTGCGCTTTGTACGTCAACGCAAAGCCAATAAAAGCCGGCTTCTCTCTGATGGTGTGTTCGTTCTGGACGATAGATGAAAGCTAGCTTCTCGTTTTATTAAATAAGCAAAGAATCGTCGCTTTTGTCGCTTTACAGTAATGCCAGATACTGATGTGTGTTTACAGTTCTCTTTTACTGGCCAGCATTATTTCCTCACGTTCATTATTCTGGGTGGATCCAGTGCTCACAGTAAGACGTCACGTCACACGCAACCTGCTCGTGGCATCGTCACACAAAAACAACCAAAGAATTACTCATTGTTTACACGAACATTAACATTACTGAAGCTCTATGCATTCTCGTTTCGATGTTGACCAGGACTGACGCGAATGAAACAAAGAAAGAGCTTATCAAAACATAAAAATGAAAATGAGACAGTACAAAGGATGACCCGTTTCATCGCATATTTGTAGATTAGGTGATAAAGGAAGTTCAACATGCCTCTCACGATGATGCTATAAGAATAGTTTGCCGCTATTCTATTGTGTGCTAGTTACGCTCTTTAGGCCGGTATTACACTATCATATTTCTTTGTCAAAGGTGATACGTCATATATTTATGTCAAAGAAATCTGATGGTGTAAAACGGAACTTGGTCAAACCTCACCTGTCGTCAAATAAATATCGTCAAATCTAGGATCTCATCGTAGATTTTATCATAAAAGTCGTTCGTCTTCTGTTAACTGCAATGTGAAATATAACCTCTTGGAGCGCTGGCGTCGCTACAGCTATTTCACGTCTCTGTAGTGCTTGTAAACATGGCTTCAAAGTTGGTGTGTTCCTTCGATCCTTTTTTTTTTTTTTTTTTTTTAATAAACTAAGGTAGGGGTAAGGGGGTGAGCAAGGGGCACTATGCATGCTACTAATTGTGTGTTGATGGACAAGTGAAATATGTTGCATTCACAGCTACAGCCATCCACCTCTACTTCTGGAAACATCCAGGCAGCTTTACAGCAAGCCGAAATAGAGGATATTGTCACACTCTAAAATAAAAAAGTGCTATTTATCAATTTGGAACACTAATTCCATTAATTAAATTATTCAAAAATAAAACTAGTTCTTATAGCCCATATAGTGTACCAAACATTTGTTTACCTTCACATATTCCCCATTCACAGCTTAATAAGTCGCTTCCCGCGTTTTTGGAATTATTTTGGTTAATGTGCAGTGTGATATTCGAGTGCTGTGTTGTAAACTAGAGTAGCTCTCTGCTGTATCAAGAAATCCCAGTGTCTTCTGCAGATATAGCATTTCTCAAGAGAGTATTCTGTTTTGTAATATGATTAGCCACTTTACAGGGCAAATACTGAAATACACTCTTACCAGTTTGTAAGCAATTTATGTAAAAGACTTGACATCCTCCACTTGCAGCTCTCGTAACAAATTTTTCTGAATGCTTTTACTATCTCGACGTAATACCTATGGCTTCATCCAAGAATGTTTTCTTTTTTTCCGCCGCTTTTCTACAAATAAACACACAATCCAAATGTCGTACTAGCAACTGCAACGCTTAATCACAAGTTGTTATCCGCTATCTTGAAATCTGACAAAAAATAAGACGACAGTGTAATATTACTTTTTAGCGCCACGTCAAAGATCTTCGTCAAAGATCTTCGTCAAAGAAATTTGACGAATATTTGATTATATTCCTTTGTCAAAGAAATACTATAGTGTAATACCGGCATTACGTTTCAGAGACGTATACTTCGCGCAGTAACGTGTTTCCATTAATACTAATGCTTTCCAACAAGGATTTTATAATTTACTGAGGAATATGTATAGTGCTGGACATTTAGCAAATAGGTTGTTCTTTAATAAATCAGTTTTAATCATCCGTCTACTACAACACGTACATCTAGGTCATGTATTATAATACGGAAAGCAGGTGCCACTCATACACACAATTACTTAATTCACGCTGAGAGAACATTGCCCTTTTAAGTAGGGCAAGTTGTGATAAACGGCAGGTGGCAACGAGTTTTGCGGAAATGGGGAGCACTCTATCTCTAATGGGCGCCGGCACTGAAGCTGTCGATAGTGACCGAAAAACGGAGACTGCTAATCGATTCCGGGCCTTAGCCAATAACATGGTCTCTACAGTCTTGTACACTCTATGAAGCAAAATGACTGACAAACTTAACGGTTAGTTTACGTCTTAAGCTTAGACAAGACGAAATTCGCAACCGACAGGAAATTTTAGAAATATTTAATTACTGGCACAACGATAAACTCACACCAAAAAAAGTTTTGCATCACCTCGGTTCCGAGAGTTCTGGAACCTGTTCAGAAAATTGGAATTGAGATCAACATAAACATCATTTCCGCCCTTTTTATTGCTCATGAAAATCACACATTGTACACTCCTGGAAATGGAAAAAAGAACACATTGACACCGGTGTGTCAGACCCACCATACTTGCTCCGGACACTGCGAGAGGGCTGTACAAGCAATGATCACACGCACGGCACAGCGGACACACCAGGAACCGCGGTGTTGGCCGTCGAATGGCGCTAGCTGCGCAGCATTTGTGCACCGCCGCCGTCAGTGTCAGCCAGTTTGCCGTGGCATACGGAGCTCCATCGCAGTCTTTAACACTGGTAGCATGCCGCGACAGCGTGGACGTGAACCGTATGTGCAGTTGACGGACTTTGAGCGAGGGCGTATAGTGGGCATGCGGGAGGCCGGGTGGACGTACCGCCGAATTGCTCAACACGTGGGGCGTGAGGTCTCCACAGTACATCGATGTTGTCGCCAGTGGTCGGCGGAAGGTGCACGTGCCCGTCGACCTGGGACCGGACCGCAGCGACGCACGGATGCACGCCAAGACCGTAGGATCCTACGCAGTGCCGTAGGGGACCGCACCGCCACTTCCCAGCAAATTAGGGACACTGTTGCTCCTGGGGTATCGGCGAGGACCATTCGCAACCGTCTCCATGAAGCTGGGCTACGGTCCCGCACACCGTTAGGCCGTCTTCCGCTCACGCCCCAACATCGTGCAGCTCGCTTCCAGTGGTGTCGCGACAGGCGTGAATGGAGGGACGAATGGAGACGTGTCGTCTTCAGCGATGGGAGTCGCTTCTGCCTTGGTGCCAATGATGGTCGTATGCGTGTTTGGCGCCGTGGAGGTGAGCGCCACAATCAGGACTGCATACGACCGAGGCACACAGGGCCAACACCCGGCATCATGGTGTGGGGAGCGATCTCCTACACTGGCCGTACACCACTGGTGATCGTCGAGGGGACACTGAATAGTGCACGGTACATCCAAACCGTCATCGAACCCATCGTTCTACCATTCCTAGACTGGCAAGGGAACTTGCTGTTCCAACAGGACAATGCACGTCCGCATGTATCCCGTGCCACCCAACGTGCTCTAGAAGGTGTAAGTCAACTACCCTGGCCAGCAAGATCTTCGGATCTGTCCCCCATTGAGCATGTTTGGGACTGGATGAAGCGTCGTCTCACGCGGTCTGCACGTCCAGCACGAACGCTGGTCCAACTGAGGCGCTAGGTGGAAATGGCATGGCAAGCCGTTCCACAGGACTACATCCAGCATCTCTACGATCGTCTCCATGGGAGAATAGCAGCCTGCATTGCTGCGAAAGGTGGATATACACTGTACTAGTGCCGACATTGTGCATGCTCTGTTGCCTGTGTCTATGTGCCTGTGGTTCTGTCAGTGTGATCATGTGATGTATCTGACCCCAGGAATGTGTCAATAAAGTTTCCCCTTCCTGGGACAATGAATTCACGGTGTTCGTATTTCAATTTCCAGGAGTGTATGTTATACCACCGTACAGCAAGACCTTCAGATGTAGTGGTTAAGATTTGCTGTATACACCAGTACCTCCAATACCCAGTAGCACGTCCTCTTGCAGTGATGCATGCCTGTATTCGTTGTGGCATACAATCCACAAGTTCATCAAGGCACTGTTGGTCGAGATTGTCCCACTCCTCAACGGCGATTCGACGTAGATCCCTCAGAGTGGTTGGTGGGTCACGTCGTCCATAAACAACCCTTTTCATTCTATCCCAGGCATGTTCGATAGGTTTCATGTCTGGAGAATATTCTGGCCACTCTAGTCAAGCGATGTCGTTACCCTGAAGGGAGTCATTCACAAGACGTGCACGATGGGGGCGCGAATTGTTGTCGATGAAGACCAATTCCTCGCCAATATGCTACTGATATAGCTGCACTATCGGTCGGAGGATGGCATTCACGTATCGTACAGCCGTTACGGCGGCTTCCATGACCACCAACGGAGTACGTCAGTCCCATACAATGCACTCCCAAAACATCAGGAAACTCCGTCTTGCTGCACTCGCTGGACAGTGTGTCTAAAGCGTTCACACTGACTGGGTTGCCTCCAAACACGTCTCGGACGATTGTCTGGTTGAAGACATATGCGACGCTCCTCGGTGAAGAAAACGTGATACCAATCCTGAGCGGTACATTCGGCATGTTGTTGGGCCCATCTGTACCGCGCTGCATGGTGTCGTGGTTGCAAAGATGGACCTCGCCATGGACGTCGGGAGATAAGTTGCGCAGCATGCAACCTATTGCGCACAGTTTGAGTCGTAACACGACGTCCTGTGGCTGCACGAAAAGCATTATTCAGCATGGTGTCGTTGCTGTCAGGGTTCCTCCGAGCCATAATCTGGAGGTAGCGGTCATCCACTGCAGTAGTAGCCCTTGGGCTGTCTGAACGAGGCATGTCGTCGACAGTTCCTGTATCTCTGTATCTCCTCCATGTCCGAACAACATCGCTTTGGTTCATTCCGAGACGCCTGGACACTTCCGTTGTTGAGAACCCTTCCTGGCACAAAGTAACAATGCGGACGCGATCGAACCGCGATATTGACCGTCTAGGCATGGTCGAACTACAGACAACACGAGCCGTGTATCTCCTGCCTGGTGCAATGACTGGAACTGATCGGCTGTCGGACCCCCTCCGTCTAATAGGCGCTGTTCATGCATGGTTATTGACAGCTTTGGGTAGATTTAGTGACAACTTTGAACAGTCAAAGGGACTGTCTGTGATACAGTATCCACAGTCAACGTCTATCTTCAGGAATTCTGGGAACCGGGGTGATGCAAAACTTTTTTTGATTTGTGTACTATTTCACACAAAACGACAGGTGCGACTTTGTCGTTAATTAATTTTTTTTTATATCAGTTGTGAGAGTATAGCGAAATACACAACATGTGGTCCATATTTCTTCCTTGTTGACTTACGGAGCTGTTGCTTCTAATACGTGTATGAGAAGAAACTCCGCGATTTAAATGTGGTAAAACAGAAACAATTTGTTCAGCGGTCTCGTCCATTCTGTTACGTCTCCTCGGAAGGAAAGAATGAGGGTTAGTGTTTGACTTCAAGTCGACAATGATGCCATTAGTGAAGGGAGCCAAACTCTGTCTGGGGACGACTGGAGAACGAAGTCTGACGCGTCATTTTCAAAGTGACTATCCCGACATTCGCCTGGAGCGAGTCATCGATTCCGTGGAAAAGCCTACACGCGCATGGTCAGACGGGATTTGAACTACCGTTATCTCGAATACGAGTCTAGTGTCTAACCACTGAATCTCATTTGTCAGTACACCAAGTGCTATTTCATGATACGCAAGCTTGTCCTTTAAGACCTGCTCAAACCAAGTTCCATGGGATTTACATACGGTATGTGTTTCACTCCGCTCGCACTACATACATCAATTATCGTTTAACTGACTTTGTATTCCAATCTGCAATTTATATGAGGCTTTTAGTTAGCCATTTGTGAATATTATTCAGAAAAAATTTGTTTCAAACAATAATCCGTTTGTTTCGCCAACATAATTAATCCTAAAGCTTTTATCCGGTCACTCTACTGAATTATATATTGTTCACAAATCTGTCTACTTACACTAAAATGTTTGAAGATTAATTCTGTATCAGATGTGTAGGTCTTAAAGCGATGTTGCGTGTGGGCCTCTGATGATATGATGACGAGTCAAGCCAAAAAATTAGGTCGTGCATTGTCGATAATGACAGAGACTAATAAACCGTCGGTGTGTCAGTAGGACTCGGTGCATCTGTTAGTTGTCATTACCTGTCTTGTTCTAACCACCGATTATTCCTCAGAAAGGTTATTGTTGCATGCATGGCGTATTCTACATACGAAATAGCCGTCTTTGTTGGCACTAATAAATAGAAAGCAAGAGGCTTCATACTAAAATGAACATAATCTGAAATTACTACCGTGTATGATCAGTAATATTACTTTTACTCATTCTCTCTCCTGTCTTGGGTACAGCCAAGAATTCTTTATGAAAATATTTAAATAAATTTACGAATAATTTATTTTTAGGGAGCACATTGTGCTCATGTGGGAGCGATCTAGATGCTTGTAACACAATAAACTGGCAGCCAAGATCGCAGGAATTCTTTCTATTCCATGATTACCGGTTTCGGCGAAACTAAAGCCGCCATCATCGGAACTAGGGTGGACAGAAAACACTGTAAAAGTGGGCTTGGATTTCACTTATATAAGATGTATACATATTAATTTAGTTACATACCTTAGGACACAGGCCGGTCGGTGTGGCCGTGCGGTTCTAGGCGCTTAAGTCTGGAACCGCGTGACCGCTACGGTCGCAGGTTCGAATCCTGCCTCGGGCATGGATGTGTGTGATGTCCTTAGGTTAGTTAGGTTTAAGTAGTTCTAAGTTCTAGGGGACTGGTGACCACAGATGTTAAGTCCCATAGTGCTCAGAGCCATTTGAACCTTAGGACACATACAGGTTACGACATGAAGGCAAACAATAATGATATTAATAGTTGCCTATAACACGTCGTGTGAACCACATAGGCGACCAAGAGAGATGACATTATAAACGTTAAGTGTCTCCATCACATAAAAGCGCACGCTGGGTACTACCGCAGCTCCCGCTCTGTTCTGACACTACAGGCCGCGTCGCGAGATGGCGCTAGCAGGAGACTCGCCAATAAATGTCACAGATCGCGTCATAACAGGCTCTGCTAGTGTGGTAACACCACGTCATTAGGGCTTGTACATAATTCTAGAGATTACTGTGTCACGTAAACATATACAATACTTATGAAAGCTGCAGACCTACACATTGCACATCTGCCTGGTCACATATACGACATATCGAAGAGCCATTGCAAATTTCATGAGAACTGCGGAATTACAAAAATGTACATCTGACCTTTGGATCAAAGAGAGTCACTTGTATGAATATCAAGAGCTCAGATGGAAATCCAGTTCTAAGCAAAGAGGAGAAAGCAGAAAGGTGGAAGGAGTATATAGGGGGTCTATACAAGGGCGATGTACTTGAGGACAATATTATGGAAATGGAAGAGGATGTAGATGAAGATGAAATGGGAGATACGATACTGCGTGAAGAGTTTGACAGAGCACTGATAGACCAGAGTCGAAACAAGGCCCCGGGAGTATACAACATTCCATTAGAACTACTGACGGCCTTGGGGGAGCCAGTCCTGACAAAACGCTACCATGTGGTGAGCAAGATGTATGAGACAGGCGAAATACCCACAGACTTTAAGAAGAATATAATAATTCCATCCCAAAGAAAGCAGGTGTTGACAGACGTGAAAATTACCGAACTATCAGTTTAATAAGTCACAGCTGCAAAATACTAACACGAATTCTTTACAGACGAATGGAAAAACTAGTAGAAGCCGACCTCGGGGAAGATCAGTTTAGATTCCGTAGAAATATTGGAACACTTGAGGCAATACTTACCTTACAACTTATCTTAGAAGCTAGATTAAGAAAAGGCGAACCTACGTTTCTAGCATTTGTGGACTTAGAGAAAGCTGTTGACAATGTTGACTGGAAAACTCTCTTTCAAATTCTAAAGGTGGCAGTGGTAAAATACAAGGAGCGAAAGGCTATTTACAATTTGTACAGAGACCAGATGGCAGTTATAAGAGTCAAGGGACATGAAAGGGTAGCAGTGGTTGGGAAGGGAGTGAGACAGGGTTGTAGCCTCTCCCTGATGCTATTCAATCTGTATATTGAGCAAGCAGTAAAGGAAACCAGAGAAAAATTCGGAGTAGGTATTAAAATCCATGGAGAAGAAGTAAAAACTTTGAGGTTCGCTGATGATATTGTAATTCTATGAGAGACAGCAAAGGACTTGGAAGATCAGTTGAGCGGAATGGACAGTGTCTTGAAAGGAGGATATAAGATGAACATCAACAAAAGCAATACGAGGATAATGGAATGTAGTCGAATTAAGTCGGGTGATGCTGAGGGAATTAGATTAGGAAATGAGACACTTAAAGTGGTAAGGGAGTTTTGCTATTTGGGGAGCAAAATAACTGATTATGGTCAAAGTAGAGAGGATATAAAATGTAGACTGGCCATGGCAAGAAAAGTGTTTCTGACGAGGAGAAAATTGTTAACATCGAGTATAGAGTTAAGTGTCAGGATGTCGTTTCTGAAAGTATTTGTATGGAGTGTAGCCATGTATGGAAGTGAAACATGGACGATAAATAGTTTGGACAAGAAGAGAATAGAAGCTTTCGAAATGTGGTGCTACAGAAGAATGTTGAAGATTAGATGGGTAAATCATGTAACTAATGAGGAGATATTGAATAGGATTGGGGAGAGGAGAAGTTTGTGGCACAACTTGACTAGAAGAAGGGATCGATTGGTAGGACATGCTCTGAGGCATCAAGGGATCACAAATTTAGTATTTGAGGGTAGCGTGGAGGGTAAAAATCGTAGAGGGAGACCAAGAGATGAATACACTAAGCAGATTCAGAAGGATGGAGGTTGTAGTAGGTACTGGGAGATGAAGAAGCTTGCACAGGATAGATTAGCATGGAGAGCTGCATCAAACCAGTCTCAGGACTGAAGACCACAACAACAACAACAACAACAACATCTGTCTGGTCCTATACGTAATAAGATACGATCATACATAGATATTTTATGGAGTCTGCAGGGTTATACACAGCACATCAGTCTGATGATATATAAAATCTACCGAGAGTATATACAAATTTTAAGAACATAACAGGGTTATACAGTGCATACCCGTCTGGTTATATGCACTGTGTAACCCTGTCACTTTCTATATGACTTTTGCTAGGTTTTATATATGACCAGACAGATGTGCACTTGTGTAGCTCGGAAGTCCCAGAAAAATTACATTTCTTACTTTTTGGTATGTTTTGTAAGTAACCAGGCAGATATTCATTTGATATGACAGACAAATCTGCGCTCATACGCAAGGTGATATCAGAACTGCTACTTTGATTTTGTCTTTTCTGATTATCTTGATTCGAATACACTAAAGATTTTCTTTTGTAGCAAATTAATAATTTGCATTAGTTTAAGCTACTATTTTTACACTGTTTACGTTGGGCTTCACCAATATGCAGAATGAAGGAAAAATGCTCGGCTAAAAATTGATGTACCATCACAATTTGTACGTTATAAAAACTTCAGGCACATGGTAGGAATAACTTTGCTATTGTAATTAACGATTAAATTTCCGATATTTCTAGTCATCGAAAGACAGCTATGTTTATGTTTTCAAACTAAAAAACAAATTCTATCCACAATAGAAATATGAAATTATAATTTTTCAGTCAGAATTAAGCATACTCACGTTTTAATTGGTCTTAGTTGATGGAATTGTAATTACGACTATATATAAATGTAAAATTTTACTCCTACAAAATTTAATTGATTGAATCTAGGCCTTTCGTTCAATAAAACCAATCCCTCTGATCATCTGAAAATGATAGGGTGATTATCTTTTAAGTAAGTAAAATAATATATGCAAATCAACGAAATAGATTGTTGTAATGACAAACATGTAATTTGCAGTCTTAATAGAAACAGATTCTTTCCTGTATTTGTATGAAATTATTCGGTGTCATTTCATGTTAATTTCTATGTAATTTGAGCAGATGTATGTAAAAATTTAATTGTTAAACCTCAAAATTATAATATTTAACAATGTCAGTAATAGTTTAAGATCTTATAAATAGAGGCGATTTGTACGCCGCCATATCTCATTTGGAGTTCAGTATGACGTCAGTCACGAGACAGTGTTAAGTCAATTTTACATGGAGTTCGCCGCCGAACATCTAGCGTGCGAAATAAAAATCGACCCGAACACGAATTCCTGGAGCTTATTTCTACATTGCACGGTTCCTGAGTGGCGATTTAGTAACATCAAGATGAACTTACGGCAGCATTAAGAAGTGACACCCCGGATTACACAAGATATGTAATATTTATTTGGTGGAGGATATCCGTAATATGACGTGGTATTGTGCTTTCTTGTGTTAAGGAACGATACACATCCCAAACTTCACCACACAAAAATCATTTGTCGCCACGTTATATTACAACAGGCATCGTGGTCACTACCGTGTGGTTTTGAGATCCCAGATCATCTTGTAATTCCCCGCTTCTGGAGTACCTTCGTGTTGTTTTTGTGCTGACAGAGTTCGCGTGTGCGACATTCACTCTGCAACGACATCTGCGTCCTTCGTCTCCTTATTTTTCGTCATTATCCTCTTCAATAACCGCCTCTCACGATCGATCAATCCACACTTTCGTCCACGTTGTGACTTATCGGACGATGTTTTTCTGTTTTTCGTTTTCCCTTTACGTGGTGTGACGGTGTCTCTTGAAACACAAAACGCTTCGGCTTCCTCGGTTTCGAAGCAGCCACCATACGATCACAAACTATTTGCCCACGTTCGAATTCCCCATCTCGGATATAATGCGCTCACAAGTAGGCAGAACATTGTTCTGAACGCTAGTGACGCTTGCAAGGTATTGAGGGCACTACACAGGTGCCGTTCGTGGCCAAATACAACAGCGCAACCTGCAGGCGCGGCTGACATCTGCATTTATGTAGATGCATGCATTTCTGGCCGTGTTTCCTTACTTTTGACTATTCCCGTAGATGTTTCTCATTCTTAGTGGCGGCGTAAGATGATCTCACAAGTAAGCAACATTGTAACCCGATTTTTGAATAAGAAATCCATTTCGTACATACAGAACGCAAGTACCAATACCGCCACCTACTTTGCGCACTTGCGCAGAAATGTTAATCATTTGCATATCCGAGCATATAATAGAATTTAACTCAGTCTGACGATTGTTCGATGTCGCCTTCGTGGTATAGTAGTTTTAATGGCGGCCGGTGTAGATCACCTATACAACTACGTTTTAGACCTGAAACATTGTCTGTCCTGTGAGACAGATGTGGCTGCAACACGTGTTGGCTCTTTAGTCGGCAGAGCAGAACAGAACAGCCTGGATGGTAAAGGGGGGGGGGGGGGGGGGGGACGGCAGCTGGGGTTCCGGAACGCTGGCACCTCGCGTGGCCCAAGTTTGCTGCGCAACTTGTTACCGAGATTTATAATGGTGCTACAAACAGCCCCCCCCCCCCACACACACACACAAGCGCACACACACCCCGGAGACCGGGGCTCCTGAGCTGCCCCCCTCCACACCTCCAAACTTGCGCCAGATCCGGCAGGCACGCGCTCCCTTTCGCCTACCTTCCTTGAGTACTTTATTAGCCAAGTGCTTCATTTTGTTTCACACTCTGCCTAGCCCGAATGAACGTATTTGTCTAGCAGAAATAAATTACTTCTTGTTAGACGTGTCCTTTGTAATCTGCTCCGCCTGTTATGCTCCATGGGGTTCCCTGAGATTGCTAACAACATTATGCAGAACACAATAACGATTTCGATAAAGATGCATAGGGACTACGGAAAGTACAGAGTGATTATAATTAAACTTTCACTACTAGACAGGACCCCACGAAAAACGAGTGATCGTAGGACAATGATAACATTTGTAAGGACATGCGAAAGAGAAATAACGAATTATCCATTGAAAGAGACACATTTCAGTTTCCACATTGTGGGATGACATTTTTTAATTGTGTGCCATGTTTACGTCGGGCGCTACAATTGCTGCACTGTGTTATGACCACATCTATGACAGCCTCAACCGCACTACAGATGCCGTTCTAAAATTGTTCGCAACACTTTTCCATCTGTGGACCTTGGAATGTTCAGCTGTTGTGACACAGCTCGTGAGTTCCTTGAAGACAGCACATCGTGTCCAGTGTTCTCAGACACGGCAAAAGCAACTTCTTCAACAGTTTGCAGCGCAAATGGCTGTCCGTATCTCCCAGGAGAACCTCTCAGGTATCCAATTAACTCGTACTCCCAAATCACGCTCCTCTACTGCGGAGCGGAAAGACACTTACAAAGAACAGCACCACTCTCACTGTTGTTTACACTAGATAAAACAGGTTTATGATTAAGGACCCACTTCACCGTTCCCACACTCATGTAGACTGTCTGCAACTGTAATTCACATCCATGCGTGTGTTTCAGCTCTAAGTCGACATACCTGTAGCGGTGCCTAATGGTTAATTTACGACACTAACAGTACTAACAACGCAGATACTCCACAGTACAGTATGAATATCATTCTTATAAAATTCGTTACCCATACTGTAAATACACTGAAATGCCACAGAAACTGTGAAACCTCCCCTTAGAAAAATGTATGAATGATTGTGCTGATAAACCCCTTAAGTTATTTGATTTTCAAACAGCTGAGCAAAACTGAACGTACTCAGACATTCACTAAACTGACACACAATATTTTTAGCGCAACGCAATCTGACCTTCAATAATCCCTACAAAAGGATGGCCCTGATTAACAATAACCTATACCTTTCATGAATCACTTACCCCACAAAAATCTTCGTTACTCGAACTACTGCAATACAGCGAGCACCAATACTGCCAGCTAAAGAAAATATTCTAACTACTGAAGGCATTAACTACTGATAGGCATAGTTAGCAAATGAAAGATTTTGATAGAGAACAATGTATATACCTTAATAGTGTTCAGTTCATGACATCTAGTCTTACAAATTTACTGTCTCTCATGGACACACGTCCAGATCATCCGCTCTCAAAACTCCGCCATCTCTCTCCGACATCCACCACTGCTGGCGGCTCACCTCCAACTGCGCAACGCTACCTGCTGCTCACATCCAACTGCCCAACACTACAATAGCGAATATTACAACAATGCCAACCAGCCACAGACTGCACACAGCACAGCCAGTGATTTTCATACACAGCGCTACTTGGCGTTACCAATATAAAAACCTAAGCGGACTACTTACACCTGGTATAGGCATGCGCATTCAAATACAGGTATATGTAAACAGGCAGCATACGTTGCTGCTGTCGGCAAGGCCTTTATAAGACAACAAGTGTCTGGCGCAGTTGTTAGATCGCATACTGCTGCTACGATGTCATGTGACTTGGGCCTCCCGTCAGGTAGACCGTTCGCCGGGTGCAAGTCTCTCGATTTGATGCCACTGCGGCGACTGGCGCGTCGGTGGGGTTGAAATGATGATGGTTAGGACAACAACACCTAGTCCCTGAGCGGAGAAAATCATCGATCCAGCCGGGAATCGAACCCGGGCCCTTAGGATTTACATTCTGGCGCGCTGACAACTCAGCTACCGGGGGCTTACGCTCGTACGATGTCAGGTTATCAAACTTTAAGTCAGTTTCAATGTGGTGTTACAGTGGCGCACGAGCGATGAAGTTGGGGTTTTCCCGTACGAGCATTTCACGAGTGTACCGTGAAAATCAGATATCCGGCAAAACATCAAACCTCCGAAGTCGCTTCGGCCGGAAAAAGATGCTGCAATAACAGGACCAACGATGACTGAAGAGAATCGTTCAGCGTAACAGAAGTGCAACCCTTCCGCAAGTTACTGCGGGTCTCAATGCTGCACATCAACGAGTGTCAGTTTGCGAACCATTCGATAAGGGCTTTCGGAGCTGAAAGCCCACTCTTGTTCCCTTGACGACTGCATAACACAAAGCTCTACGCCTCGCTTGGGCCCGTCAGCACCGACACTTGACTGTTGATGACTGGAAACATGTTGCCTGGTCTGACGAGCCTCGTTTCACATTGTATCGAGAGAATGGACGTGAACGGGGATGGAGACAACCTTATGAATCCATGGACCCTGCATGTCAGCAAGGGACTGTTCAAGCTGGTGGAGGCTCTCTAATGCTGTGGGACGCGTGCGGTTCGAGTGATCTGGTAGTCCTGATACGTCGAAGTACGACTCAGACAGGTGACACGTACGTAAGCATCCTGTCTGATCACCTGCATCCATTCATGTCCATTGTGCATTCTGATGGAGTTGGGCAATTCCAGCAGGACAATGCGACACCCCACACGTCCAGAACGGCTACCGAGTGGCTCCAGGAACACTCTTCTGAGCTTAAACACTTCCGCTGGCCACCAAACTCCCCAGACATGAACATTACTGAGCATATGTGGGATGCCTTGCAACGTTCTGTTCAGAAGAGGTCTCCAACGCCTCGTACTCTCACAGATTTATGGACAGCCCTGCAGAATTCATGGCGTCAGTTCCCTCCAGACATTAGTCCATGCCACGTCGTGTCGCGGCACTTCTGCGTGCTTTCAGGGGCTCTACACGATATTAGGCAAGTGTACCAGTTTTTTTGGCTCTTCAGTGTAGTTTTCTGTCTACACGGGCTCAATCACGCAAGGTTTATTTATAATTATGCTGGAAGTTACACAAGACCGCGCACTGTAGGGCTGCAAGCCGACGGTAGCACGGCAAGTAAAATATTGATTTCTATCCCTGTTGCTCGGGCAAGGTCAATTCAACAGAGTACCGAAACATATGCCTGAGCCGCTAATCCAGGGACTGCACCACATACTCACGTAAAATTTAAATATCGTTTCAAAACTTGGACAGATTACGTAAGACTACATAAATTCTGTGAATCTCAGCATGACTCACGAAAAGGTTCTTCAAAAATGCACTTTTTGTAAAATTCTAAGAGGCGCACAACATTAGAGATAGAAACCTCTACTTTTGAAATTAGAGGCAGACACAAGATAGAAGTTTATAGGAAGCTAACTCTGTTACTTTTTGAATTATTCCACTCTTTTCTATATATTAGAAGCGCATAATATTAAAATTACAGAGTTCTACTTTTGGAATTTGATTAAAAAATGGTTCAAATGGCTCTAGGCACTATGGGACTTAACATCCGAGGTCATCAATCCCCTAGACTTAGAACTACTTAAACGTAACTAACCTAGGCACTTCACACACATCCATGCCCGAGGCAGGATTCGGGCCTGCGACAATAGTAGCAGCGCGGTTCCGGACTGATGCACCTAGAACCGATCGGCCACAGTGGCCGGCGAATTTGATTCAGTTTATCATAAAAACATATGTTGAAGCTTCCATGAAAATACCTCATCTACTTTTTGAATTATTAAAGGAAAACCAGTTTTCATGCCAAAATTTTGCAAAACAAGTTAGATGCATTTATATTTATTATTAAGCTACAACGCCACTATGAGAGCAGTATACTCATTACATGTAATAATGAAGATTTACCAAGTTGGAAGGTAATATTGTAAACTTTCAAAGTGCAGAAGAAAAAAAGCAGAAAGTTCACAGGCGACGGCCTACCGTCGGTTCCCTTTGGAAAATTCTGGAGTTCAAAAATTAAGAGCTATCGGACTAAAGATTTTGTAGCAAATAAATAAAGTACGGAGATATTTGCAGAAAAATTAGGATAGTTGTTAGTCTTCAACTAACAGTGATGTAAATAATTTTGCAGTCATTAAGGGTTTTGGCCGGGCACACCTACAAACGCTAGAAGTATCTTGAACCAAACGTCCCCTTCGCCGTTGGCAGCGAGCATGTATATTGAACAACATATGTGCACCTTAACCCCTGACCACAAGGTGGTCGGATCTACTGCGTGAATGAAAATACGCAGTAAGGCCAATCAATAATGTAACAAGAATGACACCTAGAGCAGACACACCAAAAGGAGTAGAATTAGAACAGAATGAAAAAAGCAGCTAAGTAGACAAAGCACTACGAGTACCGAAACTACCGAAAGAAAGAGATCCAGAGATCTCTTATAGTCGGGCGGTACCTGCAAAGTTAGTCGAGCGTTGTCAGTTTTACGGGCATCTGTTACGGTCTGCTATGTATCTGTTTCGCGTTCGCTTAAGCCTCGAACGACGTTAATATTGGTTGATCATATACCGCGCATAATTGGTGAAACTGTATTAAAACGAACATACTTGGATTAAGACTTAATCTGATGGGAATAGACAGTCGAATGGCCTGTGAACTATTTCGAGTGCTGAGTATGATTGTGAAGCTTTAATGATTTTTAAACTTATTTTTGGGTGCGTGTGAATATTATCACAATATAGTGTTTCGTTAAACGACAGTAGACTTTTCATTATCGTCTTGGTTCCTGGCTTTTGGCATTACTCTTAGAGATTTAGAACATCTTATTTCAGTTTAGGCGAGCTGAGAAATGGAGCTGTGGTATGAAGAGTGTGGACAGAACGTTTTGCATCGCTTTCTGGCAGTTCGCTCAAACAATCTAGGCCCGTGTAAAAGGCTGTAGCATTCAAAAGTCGCAAAAGACTACCAAACACTTCAGCTGACAAAATTAGAAACCAAACGAACAAACACCCATAATATGTTACTAGCCGCACCATACCACGTTAGCACCGTTACGCAACAAGGGATAGCTTTGTCAGAAGACAAGAGGGCTACATGTTCCGGGTTTTCCGCTCAGTTCTGCTACGGTACGGATAACAGGTGCACCATAGTGTGCGGTTGAACTGGCACAGCAACAGCAAAAATACTCGAAAGTCGAAGTACGTGGGACAGTACAATTCTCGTTGGTAAAACGTCTAAACGACTCACAGATTCGCCCTAAAATTCTGGAGGTATATGTACCAAATGCAATGTCGCCCCTGGCCACAGGGAATTTCGCTAAACCCGCACATGCATTGGTGGTGCTGATCAGGAAGTCCAAATATTGTACCATGCGATGTGTACCTTTTTGGCAAGCTGAAAGAACATTGGGTGGTGTGGAGGCGACAAGGATGGGGGGGGGGGGGGGGGTATACGAGAACGTTCACGGAGTGGTTGTTGAATGGTTCAGCCAACAAGGAGTGAATTTCTATCGTCGAGGAAATGAACGATTTGCAGACCGTTCCGACCTTTCTTCTCAGAGTATTTATGTTGAAAACAGTGTCACTTATCTGCGTCACTTTGAAAGTGTAGTACAGTATTCTAGAAAAGTCACTTAGCCTGCCATAAAAATTTACTTTTTGTAGTCCTCTCGTAATAACAGTGGTAATGAAAAGCAGTTTCAATAGCAGCAGTACAGTTTTCATAGAAAACCCCCGTATTCTTGGCAAAGTGTTTGCCTTGTTAGTTAGTCTATGCATTGTTAATCCGCAACTCATTCGATAAGTGTATTACACGTGGAAACTGAAGACAACTCTAACGCTAATTAAAAGTTAACATTTAGGTATGCTTAAATCCGTAACAGATCTACAACTGCATCTGTATCCATATTCTACGAACCACTGCGAAATGCGTGGCAGAGAGTATGTGGATATTAGCATTTCTTCCCGTTCCGTTCACGCACAGAGTGCGGAAGTGCTAATATGCCTCTGTGCCGTTTTATGTAGCCTAATCTTGACTCTCGGTGGCGAGCGACGAATAGGTTCCTCAAAAATATGGCTTCTAGAAAGTTTCCGCGTGACCTCCAGACAACTGCAAGACAGTGTAGTTTCAACCACTCCAAAGGCATACACTATGTGAGCAAACGTATGCGGACACCTGGCTGAAAGCGACTTACAAGGTCCTGGCGTCGTCCATAGGTAATAATGGAATTCAGTATGGTGTTGGCCCACCCTTAGCCTTGATGACAGCTTCCACTCTCGCAGGCATACGTTCAGTCAGGTACTGGAGGGTTTCTTGGAGAATGGCAGCCCAATCTTCACGGAGTGCTGCACTCAGGAGAGGTATCGATGTCGGTCGGTGAGGCCTGCCACGAAGTCGGCGTCCCAAAACATCCCAAAGGTGTTCTATATGATTCAGGTCAGGACTCCGTGCAAGGCAGTCATTACAGGGATGTTATTGTCGTATACCCACTCCGCCACAGGCCGTGCATTATGAACAGGTGCTCGATAGTGTTAAAAGATGCAGTCGCAATCCCCGAATGGCTCTTCAGCAGTGGGAATCAAGAAGATGCTTAAAACATCAATGTAGGCCTGTGCTGTGATAGTGCCACGCAAAACAACAGGGGGTGCAAGCCCTCTCCATGAAAAACACGACCACACCTTAACACCACCGCCTCCGAATTTTACTGTTGGCCCTACAAATACTAGCAAATGACGTCCACCAGGCATTCGTCAAGCCCACACCTTGCCATCGAATCGCCACATTGTGTACCGTGATTAATCAGTCCACACAACGTTTTTCCACTGTTCAATCTTCCAATCTTTACGCTCCTTACACCAAGCGAGGCTTCCCCTGGCATTTACCGGCGTGATATGTGGCTTATCAGCAGCTGCCCTACTATGAAATAAAACTTTTCTCACCTCCCGCCTAACTGTCATAGTACTTGCAGTGGATCCTGATTCAGTTGGGAATTCCTGTGTGATGGTCTGTATAGATGTCTGCCTATTACACATTACGACCCTCTTCAACTGTCGGCGGTCTCTGTCAGTCAACAGACGAGGTTGGCCTGTACGCTTTTGTGCTGTACGTGTCCCTTCACGCTTCTCCTTCACTATCACATCGGAAACAGTGGACCTAAGGATGTTTAGGAGAGTGGAAATCTAGCATACAGACTTTTTTTGTGTCATACTGACGTATGACACAAGTGGCACCCAATCGCCTGACCACTTTCGAAGTCCGTGAGTTCCGTGGACCGCCCCCTTCTGCTCTCTCACGATGTTCAGTGACTGCTGAGGTCGCTCATAAAGAGTACCTGTGAGAAGGTGGCAGCACAATGCACCTAATATGAAAATCTTATGTTTTTGGGGTTGTCCGGACACTTTTGATCACATAGTGTGTGTTCAAAAAGCCATTTGACCCCTATCTCACCCCATTGGGGTAGAAATTTCGAACAGTCCATTAGCAGACGATTCCTTACAGCAAACTATCCCCCTGGAAATTTCATTTTTCTACCCTTAGCTGTTTGAGCTTGGCGACGACGCGTCTCTTAATCAGTTAAGTCCTTTTTTCACCCCTTTACGATTGAGTTTCCAAATACTCTGTGAAACGTCCCCTTTGAACAATTATAAAAGACTGTGCTTATCCTGACACACAATATTTTTAGCGCAACGCAATCTGACTTTTAATAATCCGTACAAAAGAATGGCCCTGACTAACATTAACCTATGCCTTTCACAAATCACTTACCTCACAAAAATCTTCGTTACTCCAGCTACTGCAATACAGCGAGCGCCACTCCTGCCAGCTAAATAAAAGATTCAAACTACTGAAGGCACTAACTACTGATAGGCATAGTTAGCAAATGAAAGATTTTGATAGAGAACAAACAATGTATTTACCTCAATAGTGTTCAAAAGTCATAATGTATATAGCAGTTCATGACATCCAGTCTAACAAATTTCCAAACTCCGCCATTTCTCTCCCCACATCCACCACTGCTGGCGGCTCACCTCCAACTGCGCAACGCTACGCGCTGTTCACATCCAGTTGCCCAACACTACAATGGCAGACAACAATACAAACTAGCCACAGACTGCACGCAGCACAGCCAGTGATTTTCATACAGAGCGCTACGTAACGTTGCCAATAAGAAAACATAAACAGCCTACTTACATAGCCGCCATGCTCCCCACAAAAAATTTTACAAATTGTTTTGGGCAGTGGCCAATAAATATTTGATAAAATTTTTCATAATTACAATAACAAAGATATCAAATGCACACACTTATTGATACAATGTTGGTCAAAAGCTAAAATTTTCTCACAGTCAATAAAGACAGTCCTGATCATTCATCACAGTAAAATTGCAGTGTTTTTCTCAAAGTCTGAGCAGTAAAAGAAAATGCACACGGAAGTAGTGGATTTCCATGCAGTCTTGAAGAAGTAGTGTTGTCCTTCCAACGGAAAGAGAGTGCTGACTCTCGACATGCAGACAGGTAATGGGCCACAACAGAGGAAATCAACAGCAGAGTCATTCGACGTTTTGAAGAATATTGGTAGGTAGGTCATCACAGAGCAGACCCACTGTAATCCTGGTAGAGATTACGGTATTGGTGTGCCACCAAAGGTGCAGACCCACTGCATTCCTTGTAGAAATAATGGTATTGGTGGATCATCAAAGGTGTAGACCCACTGTAGTCCTTGTAGAAATAATGGTATTGGTGGGTCATCAAAGATGCAGACCCACTGTAGTCCTTATAGAGATGGCCAGCAGCCATCTGTTGTGACTGTGCAGGTGCACAATCACCTTTGAAGAGTCTTGCGGATAATATAGCAAGTCCATAACCACCACTTGTGCACTCACAAAGTTTTTGGAATTGTCCTTAGAACCAGCAATGCTGTTATCCAGTCGCTTGCTGAATTATTAACACATGAGCAAACACTATCAGTCCCTACTTCTCACATATTGTCCATATACTATGACCAACAGAAACGTGTGCAGTGAAATGTAACTTACAAGTTACTTAATTTGATGAACTGGTGTCAATTACAATTTTATAACATAAGAATACAATAACAAAGGTACAAAATACATCATTAAAGAACATAACAATACAGATAACATTTGTAGTAACACAGACTTTACAAAAGAATAGAAATAAACATATACATCAGTGTTACAGGAATTATTACATAAGTAAATATATAAAATATCAGAATAACTTTTGAAACATCAAGTTCACACATGAGCATTAAAACAAAAGAGGTAAATAACATATTATCAGAAAAATTCTACAACATAACTCTCATCAGATTAACACATAAACACAGGAAGAACACAAATATACAAGAGTACACAAACACATAGCGGAATAACAGAAAGGGAAAGGACAGGGTTTGTTTTACTGCAGTATCTTGCAAACAAAGCTTTCTTTACTTCTTGGAGATCTCCCTTCATTCTTAATTATTTCAAAAAGTGCTATCTATACCTGCTTTCTGTACCTTTTTGTAAAACTTCTCAATGCATTTGTTCCAATTCATCGCAACTCATTCTCTTAATAGTCTACCCCTCTTAAGCTAACTTAAATTTACTGAGCTCAGATGCTAAACTAAGGGACGAGGCAATGCAGCAGCACAAAACAATTAACGCAAACAGCAATGACAAAAAATGCAGATTTGCAAGGCAAGCAGCATTATAGAAATTAGCAAAGCAATTGAAATATTACAACTAATATAAGGCAATGTGCAGCAAACAAGAAAAATAAAACAGTAGTAAACTGGATTAGCAGAGTAACACAAATTAAAATTCACTAGCACTATGCCTGGAAAACAGCAGCAGCAAATGCAATAACTTATATCTAAACATGACAAAGCTCAAGCAAAAAAAATATTACAGTAAAAATGGCCATGTTAAGTATCTATGTCACATCTTAACACTAGAGTGATGCATCACAAAAGCTTACTCTGCAAAAAATTACCAAGTAGTTGAAAAGAAAATTATGTATGCAGTTACTGTTATTAATCCCTTCTTATTGTTCTTTCCATTCCAAGTGCTCCTTTTTCGAACAACAAAAATTATTATTTAATAGATCTGTTGGTGAGAAGAGAAGCTTCTGGAGTTTCATTGTTAAAAGAAGAGTGCAATTTACAGGCCATCTATTAAGACATAAAGGACTCCTGAACACAATCATAGACGGATATGTCGAGGGAAAAAGACCAAGAGGAAGACCACGGCTGAGGTACATGGATCAAATCGTGAAAGATGTGGGATGTAACACCTATAAAGAAATGAAGAGAAAACCTGAAAGACGCACAGAATGGAGACAAGCTGCCATTGTAGCTGTTGCAAACCAATCCTTGGATTTACCACTACAGAAGAAGATCTGTTGGCAGAAAGTGTTCACATTAGCAAATGCACTTAGTTTTATTTTATAAAGCCAATGCTGCAACACAGCTGGAAACCAGATATTAAACAAAATGAGCAATCTCTCAACTAGAAAGACAATAGAAGTAAAATGTTTCTCATCATTTCATTATGCACTTTAGTAAATATCATAAATTACGAGATCCACATTGTAATCATACGTTTTCAAGTTTGAGCGTGTCGTATTTGCGATACTTTCTACAAAGAAATGTCAATAGCCAGGATAATGGCCTCCTTTTTTCTCCACCTGTGCCTCTGAAAAGGCACACACTAATGGCTTTTTCTCCAGGCGTCTGACACAGCTGGCCGCTCAAAACGCATTACGTCAAGGTCACTTGGCTTTCTTACCGAAATATTTACGACACCAGTTTGCACTACAGTGAGTCTCATATAAAAAATTTCACAGGTCGAGAATTTGTGTTGCAAATGTGTAGAAACAAAATCCTGTAAATATAACAGCGTCCAAAAAATTTTCGCCAGCATAGTGATACATTCACGCATATACACACATGTCATAACTCTTAAAGTACGATTCTCGGTTTTCAACATCCTTTTTCACAAACCAGAATCCCTAACCACTACTCATTATTCCTTGCTTTATTACACATATACATATTCGTAGACACTTCTTCAATATTTCATCATAATAGATACGTAGCATAATCAAATTCCTCATATAGCATCAGCTTATTGATCATAAACATACCGCAACAGCGTAATACACATCGTCATCATAACATCATAAAACCTCAGCCAAATCTCAAAATCGTCGTAGCTTCCTCCAATAATTTCAAAACCTAAAAAAAATTCTCTGCTCATTTCAATAGTGTCATCTACCTCAAACGTACTTTAAAAATCATGATCCCATACCAAATACATCATTCAAAGCTCTCATAGCATCACAACGGTTCCGAAAAATTAAGAACAGTTCACAAAGTACAGACAAAATACAACTTCATAAATTACGTAAACATCTGTCACCGATTTAGTAAAATAAATATTTGTCACTCTCAGTTAAATGACCAGATAGCTGTGTAATTTATGTGTTAGAGAAATATGGTACCGATGTGTAAAATTGTATAAGCAAATACCATATTAGCTAGGGCTCCTTGTGCTTGCCACACACATGGTACACAAAGTGAGCGTGTACCCCCCTGAGGATTAATGTAATTATACCCTCAGGTGTTACAGATTACAGCAATGGAATGAAATGTATCACGGAAAACTTTCTTTGTAATTCAAAAATCTTTAAAAATAAATGTTTTAAGTATAAAATTAATCACTCAAATACGTGTACTGTAGCGCTAAACTGTGCATCTTGTTGCAACATGGTCTCTGTGGAAATGTCGTAGTTATCGTCCTCCGAAAGCTAAGTTCTGCAGAAGTCAATGTACTTACCTCGTGAAAAAACAAAAGTGAAATGCTTTGCGTATAGATATCGTAGTTATTACGTTCCTTACCGTGATCAAGAAAGTACTATAATGTAATGTATTGTTGTGCTATGGAAAAGGCTGTCTCATTGTAGCTATACCACAAAAGTTACTACTAAAACATGTTTTAATTTCCAAAAGAATTCAGAAAAACTGTGCAGATATAAAACAGAAACACCGCAAAAGCAACATTGTAAATTGTCACTCATTAGTAGCGTCATGATAAAATCGTGTAGCTGTCACATAAACTAACTACTGTGTCATCTGGTATCTCACTGAAAGTACTTTAAATCCAGAATGTATTTTCAAGTAAACCAAAATGTTGCATTAAAATCTCATTAACAGTATATGTTCTAAGTGTGTGAGCCTTATAGTCGTTACATAATCGTGCAACTAACAAGCAAGAATGTACACACACAGTAACACTGTGTCGTCTGTTCACTATAACAATGCACTCGTAACTACTGTCTAAATATGTATCCTTGGTTCTAGATTGGATAGTTAACTGTTCAATATAACAATGCACTCGTAACTACTGTCTAAATATGTATCCTAGGTTCTAGATTGGATAGTTAACTTCACACACTGTTGCATGTTAACAGTTTCTAAGTCTGACAATGCATACTAGTAATGTAAAGTCAAACATTTTATGGTAAGTTAAAAAGCAGATTATCTCTCAATAAGCGGTTTTATATGTGAAGTATGGTGAAATCCTTTACTCTTCATAGTACTCAGAGTTTGAACTTGAATACAATTGTTATGCGGTATATGTCGGTAAAGGATACTGGAATTTTTCTCGAGGTTAGCGTCTATGTTATTTTTCTCTGAGCCAGCTGGCGCACGTGGCTGCCTGCGGTGCGAGTCATTGTCTGTCTCTTTGTTGGCGTGCGTCGTTACAGGGATTAGGAGACCTAACTTCTACAAATTCACCTTGTCGAGAGGGCCCTGCCCTGTTTGAAGCTCGCCAGTTCTGATGGAATTCAGGTCTGTCGTTTTGTCGGTAGTTTACATAGTTTCTTGTTTGTCGGTCATGTGGTGGAGAATTTCTCCCGGAGTCGTAACTGCGTGGTGGACCGTTGCGTCTGAAGTTATTCTGTCTCCCTTGATAATATTTGTTTTTGTTCCCATATTATCTGTTTCTATGGTAATCTCTGTCATATTCATTACTACGGAAATGCGATCTTTCTCTGTAACTATTATTACTCTGCCAGTGGTTGTCATATGGGTGGTGTCTGTTTTGGTCACGATTTGTGTTGTAAGAATAGACTTGTCGTGTCCAGTTATAGTTTCTGTCGTCACAAAATTGTGACGGATGTGACCTGTAGTGATTGTTTTCCTGTTTTCGCATCCCGCGACTGTCTGTGTCAATTTGTAATTCTTGTAAGAGTCCCTGAAAAGCTTCAATGTCGTCTTTGCAACGTCCTGCCAAAATAATATTTCTTAAATATTCAGGCAATTTCATTAAGCAAATGCGGATGAGTTCTGAAGGGCTGTATGGGTTTGAAAGATATTGATTCTTATGCAACATGTCTTCAAAATATTTAACAAGACTGGAAAATTCAGATTGTTCAAAGTGTTTCATCATCGTGATGCTATGTTTTACTCGGTCTTGTGTAGCTTGAGACCAATATGCTGAGAGGAAGGCATGGTAAAATTCTCCTTTACTGTGACAATCGTGAATGACCGATCGCATTCTTACAGCTGGTTCATTCTCTAAGTAGCCACACATAAATTCTAATCTGTGTTCTAATGACCAGTTGGGCGGAAAACAACGAGAGAATTGATGAAGCCACGCTTGTGGATGAATGTCGTTGCCAGAATTCTTAAATGCTTTGAATTTACGTGTAGTAATGAACAGCTTATAGTCAAAATCATCATGTCGGCGAGTCGCATGTCGGTCATTGTTACGTCGTTTCGGCGGTTTCATCTCAAAATTCGGTGTACCTTGCCAATTTCTTTCATAATTTCCGAAGTGCCCTGAGTTATTATTTTATGGCTGTTACGTATTTCTATGTCCCTGTTCCGTATTGGAGCGCGAGTGGCCTCTGAAATACGTAATTCTTGTATTACCTGTGTCAGCTGATCTAGTACTTCCCGGATTTCTCTTTGGTGTTGCGTATTAATTTCATTCTGATTTTGTTTGAATTTCCTAATTTGTTCGCACTCTTCTGTGTCATTAAAGACTACCGGTTTTGTGTCATTCAGATTATCATCTAAATTCGTAGATAAATTATTTAGCTGATCCGGAAGTTCAGCTACTTTCTCTGATAATGAACTAATTTCCTCCATGTGTTTTTCTACTGTGTCCTTTAAGTTTTTCTGCGTTTTTGCAAGTTGCGTAACCGAATCGGTAGATGCAACTGAGTCAATTTCAGCTTGCAAGGTCTCATGATTTTCATGAACAATAATTTGCAGTTCTTTTATGGCTGCTTCGCGATTCTGTAATGCATTTTCATGCCGCGAAAAAATAGGTTGAAAATGCTCACAAATTTGTGTTTTTACGTCGTTACAGACTTTCTGACATTTCGATTCGATTTTATGTAACTCAGTAGTTAAATCTTCACGTGTTTGTTCAAGCGTGGTGTGAAGATTTTGTTCCATTGCGTCTAACTGTTGCTGTGTTTGTCTCTGGTGTTGTTCCATTGTGTCTAACTTTTTAAGATTTTGTTCCATTGTGTCTAACTTTTGAAGCTTTTGCTGTGTTTGTCTCTGATTTTGTTCCATTGTGTCTAACTTTAGAAGCTTTTGTCCCATTTGTTGCATTAATTGTAATAACAATGCACTGGTGTCTGAAACATGTTCCTCAGTACTTTTCGGCAGTGAATTTGCACCGGCAACATTCACATTTTGACAAGCGGAAAATGTGTCTTGACTCATTTGAGAAAACGGTGAGAACCCAAAACCTGAGTCTACAGTATATGCAATATTGTGTTCTGTCATTCCCGATTCCTGAGGCGAGCTGTTGCCGACCGATCGATCGATAATGCTTCCCTGTTCACTACCTGTTTCACTGTCTACACCATTATTTGACGCCCGCTCCATTTCCCTATGCACAGTTACCAAATTACTACTTTGAATGTCTGTTAATTCATTACACAGCGGTGCTGATAAGCTACGCTCGTCGTCACTGTTATTTCTCAGTTTACTTTGGAGCCTAGTGTTACGTTTTTCACACGCCATTATTGTCACCATACTTCACACGATAACACAGAAAAGCACAATTTGAAGAGCAAAAATAAGAGAACACATTAACATAGCACTGAAAAAAATATATAGTTAATTGCAAGCGCAGCTGCGAAATACTTGGTGCAAATTTACATGCATGCCACAAGTGTTTTACTGTACAACAACGAAAGCCTGCAACTACAAAGAAGATTCTCTCTACAATTACGCGCTAGCAATAAACAAAATCTACACTAATTACACAAATTACAAGAAAAAATCAGAAGATTCCAGTGAGGTATCCTCGGCTAAGGGTCGACATATGAAACGTCCCCTTTGAACAATTATAAATGACTGTGCTTAAATTGACACAAAATATTTTTTAGCGCAACGCAATCTGACTTTCAATAATCCCTACAAAAGAATGGCCCTGACTAACATTAAACTATACCTTTCACAAATCACTTACGTCACAAAAATCTTCGTTACTCAAGCTACTGCAATACAGCGAGCGCCACTACTGCCAGCTAAATAAAAGATTCAAACTACTGAAGGCACTAACTACTGATAGGCATAGTTATCAAATGAAAGATTTTGATAGAGAACAAACAATGTATTTACCTTAATAGTGTTCAAAAGTCATAATGTATATAGCAGTTCATGACATCCAGTCTAACAAATTTCCAAACTGCGCAACGCTACGCGCTGTTCACATCCAGCTGCCCAACACTACAATGGCAGACTGCACGCAGCACAGCCAGTGATTTTCATACAGAGCGCTACGTAACGTTGCCAATAAGAAAACATAAACAGCCTACTTACAACTGAAACCACGAAGCTATTTCTAACCTAGACACCAAGTACAAAATTTTCGTAGATTTAGCTTCAAAAATGCTTTTACAATGAATTATTTCCATGAAAACTCTCATCCCCTATTTCACCCCTTAGCAGTTGAATTTCGAAGAACAACGAAACATTTTTTTTTATTTCTAGTAGAAAAGTCCAATACCAATTTTTATAGATATAGCTTTAAAATGTTGTAGTAGTTCTTGAATAACGATTTATTTTAAAAACAACAATCACTCAGTACTTCAATGCCATTGGCATAAAATTCCCAGAAATTATGAAACATGTATTTATTTCTGACCGGAAAACTTAACACTAAGTTTCGTAGTTTTAGCCTCAAAATTTCGTCCCGAATTCACCCATGTTATTGTTCCCCCGATGTTATTCAATCTGTATATTGAGGAAGCAGTAAAGGAAACAAAAGAAAAATTCGGAGTAGGTATTAAAATCCATGGAGAAGAAATAAAAATTTTGAGGTTCGCCGATGGCATTGTAATTCTGTCAGAGACAGCAAAGGACTTGGAAGAGCAGTTGAACGGAATGGACAGTGTCTTCAAAGGAGGATGTAAGATGAACATCAACAAAAGCTAAACGAGGATAAAGGAATGTAGTCTAATTAAGTCAGGTGATGCTGAAGGAATTACATTAGGAAATGAGACACTTAAACTAGTAAAGGAGTTTTGCTATTTGGGGAGCAAAATAACTGATGATGGTCGAAGCAAAGAGGATATAAAATGTAGACTGGCAATGGCAAAGAAAGTGTTTCTGAAGAAGAGAAATTTGTTAACACCGAGTATAGATTTAAGTGTCAGGAAGTCGTTTCTGAAAGTATTTGAATGGAGTGTAGCCATGTATGGAAATGAAACATGGACGATAAATAGTTTGGACAAGAAGAGAATAGAAACTTTTGAAATGTGATGCTACAGAAGAATGCTGAAAATTAGATGGGTAGATCACGTAACTAATGAGGAGGTACTGAACAGAATTGGGGAGAAGAGGAGTTTGTGGCACAACTTGACTAGAAGAAGGGACCGTTTGGTAGGTCATGTTCTGAGGCATCAAGTGACCACAAATTTAGGATTGGAGGGCAGCGTGGTGGGTAAAAATCGTAGAGGGAGACCAAGAGATGAATACACTAAGCAGATTCAGAAGGATGTAGGTTGCAGTAGGTACTGGGAGATGAAGAAGCTTCCACAGGATAGAGTAGCATGGAGAACTGCATCAAACCAGTCTCAGGACTGAAGACAACAACAACTACAACAAAATTTCACCCAATTTGTGGTGGAATATCAAAGAATCCCTTCTTAAGCGATGCCGTCAATACAAAATCAAAACTCTCTCCAGATTTCAAATTTCTGTCCTTAGTGATTTTCGTTGGCTATGATGAGTCAGTAATTCAGGGCATTTCCTTTTATACACAAGAGGTAGAGATTATTGTTACACCCGTTTGTGAAAAATACTGTCGATCATAGATAATATCAAAAGCAGAGTAAAATTGTAATTTTAAGAGGAAATACATATAAAAAAACTTTAGCAATTGGAGCCTCATTCTATTCACCAGTCTGCTTCACAAATCTGCACTTTGGCTACAACTCGCCTCGTTCCAGGGTTTCAAGGTAGTGTGATGACGATGATGCGGAAAACTGTTTATACAATGCTGTGCCTCATGACATCCACGAAGCATTTTCTGTTAACTGTGTGACACGACACATTTCAAGGCTTACTCGGTTCAAAGCACATTCCTTGTAATTTTCAAATCTGATATCGTGTATTTGCATTGTTTCACCAGCGACCTATCGATTTCCGTCCCTCGCACGTGCAAAAACTGTTGTACTGAAAGGGTACAGTACCGCCCAACATTGAAAATAGGTACAACATTCTTCGTTATTCTTGTCAGAACAACATATTTTTTGTAATGATAACTCAATTTCACTTAATACACCGAAGCCGGATACCAGTGTAGGAAAGAATGGCAATTTATTTATTTAATTGATCACATGTGCACTCCCACAAAATAAATCCCTACATCCAATTTGGTGAGATCTGTGAAATGAATGAATGTATGGTCGTCTGCTAACCACAGATAATGAATGTGCAATATATGAACATCTTTGAGACGGTCCTTTGGTCACCTTTGGTGGAACCAAAGAGATGAAATTTAACTGAGCTTTGAGCATCTGAAATGTGGCTGGCCAATACGGTAGCATGGTGCTCCCCCACTTCGACGGAGGTGCGAGGTGACCTGAAGAACGGCCATGTTTCAGCACTCTGGTGCTGGATCTTGTGTTGGTAAGACCTGTCTTAGGTGTGCTCCGTAAAGACAAAAGAGTGGAGAAAATGGTATGCATGTGAAAAACTTAAGAGTAGTTTGGAATAATTATTTCTCTATTTCACGAACTTTTGGGGGGAGAATTAAATGACAGGCAGGTAATATTAAGGGGATCGTATTAATCTTCGGAAGTGACCAACAGTCACAGTGAAACCACGTGTAGCAATAAGTTGAAATACTTGCGAGTACTAGTACTAAGTTCGAATACTTGCGAGTGCTAGTACTAAGTTGAAATACTTCCGAGTGCTGAAGTTAAGATGAATTACTGGCGTGCGTACTATAAGTTGGAAATATTTAAGAAATGGCGTGTGCAGGACTTGAAATTAGAGACGAGTACTTCCACGTGGTGAGTACTGTGTGAGTCTCAGTCTGTGTATGAGACAAAGGATAAAGGGAAGTACTCGTTCATGGTATCAGTTGAGGACTCGAGAATATGATCTTAATATTACTTTGCGTGTTATGTTTCCGAGTGACACTAGATTCAAGCTCTAATACTCTGAGAGAGAAGTAAGGTGAGTCAGCCGTCTATCCAGCAACGCCACTTGGCTTGTATTGCACAGGAAGACGTGCATATATCCTCCAGAGTTCGTAGTAGGAAAGAAAAGTTACGAAGTGGGGCAGTGTCGTGTGAAACTGGGATGAATACTAATTGAAGTGGGAAAGCTGAAAGTGATGTGATTATAAGGTTGTGACTATTCTTTGTATTGTATGTTGCCAGTGTGATGTATTTCATGAAATTTAATTGTGTGTGGTTGGCATGGGAGGGTAACAAGATAGCTTCAGAGGCAGTGGGTTATGCATGTTCCTTTTTGTACCGCTCGGTCTGGAGTAAATTTTCGTGATGATGGGTGTGAGAGTCGAAGTGTGAGATATAGCAAAATATCCACCATCCTATCCAGAAAGTGCACTGTAGCGTTAGATAATTACGAGACCATAAGATAATCACCAATGTACAGCCATGCCCACTGGGTGGAGTTTCTCATGTGTAGCTGTTGTATAAAATGTAATGGTGTGTTTAGTTTATCTTTGAATCATAATAGAATTTATCGGAATAAAAACGATAGTGAAAAGAAAAAGATTGATGGCCTTGTTTTTCGAATAGTGTGTAGTCATGTTGTCCAGAATTTATAATGTGTGCGCCATTCATATTCAGAGCGATGGCCACGTATTGACCAAGGCCGTTGAGTAAGAAAGAAAATGTGGTATTGCCAGTGCGTAGTGAACATTCAGAGTTGTGTAAATTGCAAATAGTCAGATGTGCGTTATCCGTTTCCGTTGCGTAATATTAAAACAGGAGAGTAATCTGTAGCTTAATTGGAGTACTAGAGCTCATAATCAGTCATTGATGTTACTCGAGAAATAAATAAGAATAAATCCACTCGCTTGGCAGACCACTCATCTTGCAGGCCTGACTGCTTGATGCCACAGTATGAGCAAGGCATGTGAGTGCCTCTCAGTACTTCATTCAGGAATAAGAGCACAGCACCCAGCTCACAGTCAACTCAACAGCAGTTACTGCCCGTCTGTTGTTCCCATTGATGCGGCACACATCTGCATTTATATGTTCTAACCGTGTCCCCACACACGAAATCGAACGCACCGTCCATGCCGCCATATCAACAGCAATCACCGAATAGACCTCTCGACTGACCAGACTGATACTCGAAACTGGCTCTCTTAAGATAGCTAGAAACATTTATGTTCTGATAGATGTATTTCTAATCGAACCGCGTGCGTGGTTATGTCGATTCCCATGCTTGAGGAAGCTCTGTCCCTAGCCTTACTTAGGCCGGTATTACACTATCAAATTTCTTTGTCCAATATCTTTGTCCAATATCTTTGTCAAAGATATTTGATAGTGTAATAGGGACTTTGTCAAATGTCGCCCAATATTTGATCAAATCTAGAGCGTCGCTGTATATTTGATCAAAGAAACCGCTTGTCTTCTTGTAGGGAAGCAGCCTACTCACGCTGTAGTAAATTCACATCAGTCTTTCCATTGTGTGCCAGCCAGTTTGCTGTAACTAGCTCTGACGTCATAAATGTTGCGCAATACTTTAAAAATCAAGCAAAGAACCTAAAACTTTTCTGGCATGTCAGAAGTAATACTAAATTAATATGTGTTAAATATCAGTTCGATAACTTCAGCCATTTTCGAGATTTGGACGTTTTTCTGTAAAAATCATTGGCGCAACAGAAAAGAGCTAGAGACTTCAAAATTTATATTTAGATTCATCTTTCATAATGATTTAATAAAAACAGTACTTTGGATTTCACAAATTAAGATTTTAGTGGAAATTCATGATTTTCTGGTTTTCGTTTCAAATCTTAAGGAAGCAAGATAGATTAAGTAGGCTAATAAATAAAGCTAGGATGTTTAGATTTAAATAGGTTGGAGATCTGCTATGACTATGAAGATGTGAAAAGTTTCTTTTGAATACCTATAAAATTATAGCGATAGCGGATCTCAAAAGGGCCAGTTCAGAGCTCATCTACTGCGTGCAGTGTAATTAAATTAATTCTCTCGCCCAAAATATTTAACTTAGCCACGTCAAAAATTTATTATCAATACTTACCTGCGTGCTGAATGCACATTTAAATTAAGAGCTTCATCAGCAAAAGAAGCTATAATTTATTATGTAACTTGAAGTGGTGCGTTACTAGCCCAGCGGCTTGTCGGGAGAGCTGATTTGATCAGGCGTTCCCTTAGCCGTCCGCACCGCGGCTTTATATATAAGAACGCTGCGTGAGGAAGCAAGGCCCCAGTTCTCTCCAGATGCTGAATAATACGCCATCTGTGTCAGGAGTCGCGTCACGTCGGGATCACTGCTACAAACAGCCTCGGGTGCTGTATTAAGTTACTAGAGATACGCGGAACCATGAAATCATTTCAAGTGAAGTGTTAATTCTGGGACGATTTTCTTTATCTAGCTTCAGTTTGCGTATTGTCGTATTTTCACGTGCCGTCGCGGGACAGACATTCTACCAATTATTTAGCGTGGCGTTTGATGAAATATTTTCATCAAATTATGGCGAGCATTCATTTAAACATTTAATTCGGACATTTATAGTTGCACCAGCGCATTAGACTCCGAACTGCTCTGTTAGTTAGGTTGTAGGGATACTTGTGTTTTTTTTTATCAGTGACTTTCAGAATATACTCAACTATTTTGGAATATCGTTTTTGATTATAAATCCCGGACAATCTCCTAATTCCTCAGAGCTATAAGCTGCAGCTATAATTGTATTCTCAGATGAAGTGGGCACTAGGAATTCTAATTACAGGCTTCACGTTTTGTTAAATCACTTTCTGGATGCTAAAAAGGGATTAGAGAGCTAGTGTTGAGAACGGCGAATGACAGCATAAATAACATTCTAAATAATAGGAACTGGATTCAACATTCAAACATTTATACAGCAATTATTATTTTCCAACCTATCACGCCGCCCCACATTCTGTTCACTGCAATGTGACATGTTACCACATGGAGCGCTAGCATCGCTGCAGCGTTCTGTCGTCTGTAGTGTTTTTATAAACATTGCCGGTAAATACAATTGGTGTGTGCCGACAACTACAAAATTAATAGAGATATCTGAAGCTGATGAGGCGCTTTACAACGTGAGGCACCCTGAATACAAAAATAGATTAAGAAGATTGGAGATCTAACCTGACCTAACCTAACCTAACATAATCCTCTCCTGTAGCAAGGAATCGGAGTGTTATAGTGAGCCTGTCTTCTGAAGATGTAGCAGTTCTTAAGTGAATATTGTGCTTTGTGATATGAGGATACACTTCATTGAGCACATACAGAAATGTATGCTCATCCATTCTTAAGTAATTGATGTACTACTTGACGTCTTCCACTGTAAGCTTACGCAACAAGTTTTGTTGAATGCTTTTATCGTGTCGTCGTAAAACCCATGGCTTCACCCAGATTAGATTAATTTTTCGTTCCATAGATCCGTGCTGAGGAGATCCTCGTGGATGTGGAACATGTCGATTTTTTTAAGCTGAAATAACAATACTAATAGTATGAATAAATACAATACATCATTTGTTTCTATTAAAAATTTCGCTAATGGAGTAGAAGGAGTTGGCCAGTAGTAAGTCTTTCAGGCTCCTTTTAAACTGATCTTTATTTCTAATTAAATTTTTTGTTTCCTGGCAAATTATTGAAGATGAGTGTTCCTGAGTAGTGGACCCCTTTTTGAACTAAAGTAAGTACTTTTAAGTCCTTGTGCAGATCATTTTTGTTCCTGGTATTGTATGTATGAACTGAGTTGTTTCTTGGAAAAAGAGATATATTATTTACGACGAATTTCATTAAGAAGTAAATATATTGAGAGGCAGTAGTTAGTACACCCAGTTCTTTGAAGAGGTTTCTGCACAAATAATACGTATTACACGCTTTTGGACCTTGAAAACTTTTGTTTGACTTCAAGATTTACCCCAAAATATTATCCCATATGACATTATGGAATGAAAGTAGGCAAGCTTTTTCATTTTTATGTTGCCTATGTCTGCTAACACTCGAATTTCAAATACAGATTTGTTAAGGCCTTTCTGCAGTTCTGTGGTGTGCTCCTCCCAACTGAATTTATTATCAAGTTGTAATCCCAGGACTTTTAAGACTGTCAACCTCGTATGTATGGTTCCATTTTTTCCCCCCACTTCTTTTCCGCATGTGCACACAATGCAATTGGAGTACGTAGAACTGCTGCGGTTAATAACAAGTTGTTGTCAGCCATCTTGAACTTTGACGAAAAATTTGATGACAGTGTAATACCCCTTGTAGCGCTACGTCAAAGATCTTTGTCAAATATATTGGACGGAATATTGGATCACATCTTTGATCAAATCTTTGACAAAGAAATTTGATAGTGTAATACCGGCCTTACCTACGGCTCTCTGGTCGTCCCACGAGGTGGCATCTGGCAGGCTCCGCAAAGGATCTAATCGCGCGCGCAGCGCAGACGTGACCGGCTGGGTTCTGGCTGTTTGATGGAGACTCGCGTGGTATCGTGGCTCGTACCTGGGAGCCGTGGTCACTGCTGGCTGCGTGTACGTTGTTGGTATTTACTTTGCAGACCGCGTCTTCCCCTTGTGGGGAGTTGCGACTCTACCATGCCTGTAGGTGACGGGCCATGTTCTGGAGTTAGATTTCGGGGATGTTTCAGTTACTTTGGCTGGTGGTCGTGGCCACATTGCCCATGGCTTGCTTCGGCCTGATACTGGAACGGCAGTGTGCTATATTTTTGCTGGCGTTAAGTGTTGCTCAGGATTCGTGAGACAAAATTCCTACCTGTGCAGTCACTTCTAACTGTCGTTTGTTATTTTCGCATTCAACTGATTGGAATCGTTGTACTGGCCAAGTTTTTATTCCACTCAACGCAGAAAAATTTTGCGGAAAAATTCGTGTACTCGCAAACTTTTGTACAGTGGTAGGGGACAGTGTCATGGACAACATACTGAAAATTCCCATATGTGGGGTGTGAGCGTTGAGGTGGGCTGGGGAGAGGCGATGGGGGCCTTTAAAGGTCACTTTTTTTTTACGTTTCTCTTGAATAGCTCTAAAGCTGCGGCTTCTATCGAAAATGTTTCTCAGTACAAAATTAAATTACAGTATATTTCCATCAAAATGGTCCTGCTTATTTTTTCTCTGGAACTAATAGTTTCCGTATTGCAGGGGACGGCGAATTGCAAAGTAATAACATTAATGTTTCAGTGATATAAAATTAATGCTTAATGACCATTGGACTTAGAAATAACAGAAATCATCAGTAGTTATTATAAAATGACATCTTATCTTGAATGAGTGCATATCAAAAATCAACAATTGTATCATCATTGTGGATGAGTAACAGTGGCACGTGCCGCAAACCATGGAGGCCATAAATGCCGGTTTTTCGGCATCCACATTTGCCCCCCGCACCCAGTACAACACCGACACCGAGCGAGCTGGCGCAGTGGTTAATACACTGCACTCGCATTCGGGCGGACGACGGTTCAAACCCACGTCTGGCTATCCTGTTTTAGGTTTCCCGTGAATTCCCTAAATCGCTTCAAGCAAATGCCTGGATGGTTGCTTTGAAAGGGCACAGCCGACTTCCTCCACCATCCTTCCCTAAGCCGATGGAACAGGTGACCTCGCTGTTTGTTACCCTTCCCCCAAGTCAACCAACCAAGCAATCAGGTTCTACTGGGTCTTTGGTTGTAATTGGGTAGAGCAGTTCGTTCTCCCCACGGTTCCATCCCTACTCGGTCTGCGGTAGGGAGCTTTTGAGCTATTGTTGTACCTGAAAATAAGTAACCAAACACCTGTAAGCAACAAGAAATGGTGTTGTAAAAAGCATTATATAAAAACAGAAAATTAAAAAAATTAATATAGCTGTAAATAAAATCTAAAATAGTGTTGTAGTTGGCTGAGCGAGGTCTGGATTTGGCTTTGTTGATGCTTATAAGACTACAGCATGCCAGAGTTTATTCAGATCTTTCTGATTTTCAGATACTAGGTGACCTTCTTCTGTGGCAGAAGCAGCCGATTTAAGCTTCTGGATCTCTTCAAATGGTGAGAGAGCTTAGGCTGGTATGATGCGTTTGGTGCCACCCATGTTGTGAAAAGTATTCCAGAAATGCCGGCCGTTGTGGCCGAGTGGTTCTAGGCGGTTCAGTCCGGAACCGCACTGCTGCTACGGTCGCAGGTTCGAATCCTGCCTCGGGCATGGATGTGTGTGATATCCTTAGGTTAGTTAGGTTTAAGTAGTTCTAACTCTAGAGGACTGATGACCTCAGATGTTAAGTCCCATAGTGCTTAGAGCCATTTGAACCTATTCCAGAAGTCGATAGTGAAGACGTTGACATTGAAATTGTCTCAGCGTGGCAGGTAGCTCCATCTGTTGTGCTTCGTAATAAATTCCACTGAATGCCAAACCATCTGGTAGATTGATCAAATTTTTTGATCCAAACTTCCTGTGAATGAAGAGAGCGATAGCGTGTTTTATAGGTGATGTGAATGATCGATGACGAATGGCGGTAGTGAGAGCGTGGATATAGAGGTCAGCTTACTTTCAGTTTCCTGTTTTGCTCTTTCCTTCGCTGAAACGCCATCCACGAAGACACCATATCCTCAGTCACAGTACAGAATTTGTCACAAAGTCGAGAAACAGAACTATCGTATGTAATAGACACAATAACTTCTAAGATTATAGTGGCAGCTTCCCGTTCTGCTAGTTTGTCCATGCACTTCGAACACTTCCACGCACCATTCAAAATTTTTCACCTTAGATACGGAAGTACACAGTACTTTTAACCGGTGTGAATTGTGTTGAAAAGAATGTGAACCCAATATTTCAGTCTCTCCTTGAATGTCTTTATATGAAGTAATATTCCCAAACGTGGTCCAACAACTCGTATAAGGTGAACTGGCAGTCGTCATTCCCCTGTATGTATCTGAATATTTTCTGCATTGACACATTAATTCCTTCGTCCTCTGGGCGTCCGGGCTTTATAGATTTAGCTGCTTAGCCTATAAAGAACTTTTAAAAGTAGTCTTCGTGATATCTTGCACCTGCAACGTGTAGATCCCCAACAAGCAGATATGTCTTCGGACGGTGTCTCCCTATTCATCCTTCATCTCCACTGCACGACCTATGATTGTATTATCGCGACTCAAGGATTGAACACTGCAAACATTTCGCCACTTTTTATGGGGGTTTTTCTTCTCTTTATCAAAACATTCATCATCAACGGCTTCTGCACACGACATACAGCTGATTTTAAAATCAAATTTCGCTTCAGCTGAACGCAAACGTTTGACTGCAGCTGACGCTGAAGGCTGTTCCTCTGGAAGCGCCACTCTTACAGACCTTTAATAGCCTTAGCTCTGGTATACTCTTTCCTGCAAGATGTATGAGACGTACCGTTTTTTTTCTGTCCGACCGATGTGGCCGAGCAGCTCTAGGCGCTTCAGTCCGGAACCGCGCTGCTGCTACGGTCGGAGGTTCGAATCTTGTCTCGGGCATGGATGTATGTGATGTCCTTAGATTAGTTAGGTTTAAGTAGTTCTAAGTTCTAGGGGACTCATGACCTGAGATGTTAAGTCCCTTAGTGCTTAGAGCCATTTGAACCATATCAGTTTTCTCCTCTTTTCTGAAATCACTGGCTTTGACCAATACATGTATTCCTTTCCCACCAGCGTTGCATAGATCATTGACAAGATCACACTCACAGATTAAACACTTCCCACCCATTATTTATAGGAACATATTTAATGTAAAAACTCAACAAACTGGAAGTCACTCCATTATTTAAATATGGTCACACTGAATTTATTTTGTCTACTCACATAAGAGAACTAGACAGGAAATGCTGTGAAGGCTATAGTCGATTATTCTCTCTGTAAACTGAGGAACAAGAAATACTCTTGGTGGGGGGAACTGATCTTCGCCAGAAGAAAGCTACTACAGTCGTACATGATGACTAACAATTAATTTTCCTATCAGCAGTGCAAGGTGGTGTAACTCAGCTAAACTCCTCTCGAACAGGCCATGAAGGCCCAACGGTACGTGTCATTCCTAGCCTGCAGCCGTCACTGGTTGCGGATATGAAGGGGAGTGCTGTCAGCACACCGCTCTCCCGGCCGTATGTCACTTCACGAGACCGGAGCCGCTACCTCTCAATCAAATAGGTGCTCAGTTTGCCTCAGAGGAGATGGTCACCAATCCAAGTGCTAGCCCAGCCGACAGCGCTTAAGTTCGGTGGTCCGACGGGAACCGGTGTTTCCACTGCGGCAAGGCCGTTTGGCTGTGTGGAGATATACGTAGTTTTACTAGTACCTAAAATCTGTATTCCGTTTGGTGGAAAATGAACACTTCCCAGACGTGTCTGTGCACAACGCATTTTTTAGAAAATAAACACTCTCTAGATGCGCGTAAGAGAAGCTGGCAACCGTCGGGGATGGAGACGCTTGCTTCATGGGGTCACGACGCTCAGCAGTGAGCACAACGACTTACGAGAGAGGTGCGTGCGCAGTGCGTCACCAGTGATTTGCAACGCGTGCTGCGGAAAGGTCGGTATGATTATGAAACAGCGTGTAGTTATTTCCTGCAACCCATTCGTGCAGAGAGAGAGTGGACACTGCTCGCTCTTCGTTTTGCAGAAGAACAAATGAGGGAAATCAGTAATCTTATTCTGGCCGCCTGCCTCCGCTCTCACTTCCACCCTCACGACTGCTCCCTCCCGCTGCCACGAGTGACATCCCACCAATTTATCTCTCAATAAGACCCTACTGTACTCAGCTGTGGTACAATTTGGTCTTAACCTACATTTAACAATAAATTCATAAAAAAAATTCTTTCTAATCATTTGTGATTTTTCCGTCCTCTGCAACGCAGAAACCAATAGCTCTAGAAGAAACGTGAATAGGATCTTGTTTGTAGGAAATTTAATGTAGTTTAATTTAGTACTGAGAAACATTTTCGATAGAAACTGCGATTTTCGAGTTATTCAAGAAAAACGTAAAAAGGTGATCTTTAAACGTCCCCCCCCCCCCCCTCCCAACGCTCACACCATACGAGTGTGGATTTTTAGTATCGAATTCATGAAACTTCTCCTTACCTCTGTACAAAAATTTGCGACTACAATAATTTTTGCCCTATTCCCCCTTCTTTGGTTCTTTGATGACTGGGCTATTGGCCGTTGCCTTTGTGTGGTTCAGCATCATGGCGACAAGAATCTGTCTAAAGCAAATAATCATGTAATATTAAGAGAGTATCAGTTTCAGGAAGCTTATGTGTTCCTAAATCAAAGTTTTAGTGTCTGTTGTCTTTTTATACTTACTTTATTATCTGATACTAGCAGTCCAAATGGACTGTCGTGTGTCTTCATGTTCCTGTCGTGATTGAGGGCCCAGGAACTGACCGTCATTCACCTTGTGAGTTAATGAGCGTTTCGCTCTCACTTAAATATATGGCTGAAAGAGTCAGCCTCAGGAATCGTGAAACGAACTCTGTTGTCGAGGACGGTGTGCCACCAAGGGCGCAGTTTCACCACGAGATGGGGAAACTCACAGGTGTCTATTGTCTACTGAGGCCTAAGTGCTGTAGTGTGCGAGAACCTACGTCATAGGGAATCGCCGTAGAAACCGTTTGTGGCCAAGGAGAAGTAGCAGTATTACATATGGCGGACCTAAGATCGGCCACAAGGAGAAACATTTATGGAAACTGTTTAATTCTGTAGTAATTCAGGGAACGAAGCCATAGTAATTTTAATCTACCATCCTTCATAAATTTTCATGGTGATCCCACTAAAACTTGAATATTGATCCCCTATAATAGTGTAGGATTTACTGTTAAAGTAAAACTAACAAGTTTTGTAACAAAGACCTGGATGCTACAATCTGAACGCTTTGGTTGATCTTAACGATCGGCATTTCATACAGAAGCGCATCATTAAAATGAGAAATGTTGTAAATATCAATTCTGTAGCTTTATTTGTTTAAAAGATATAGTAAATTTAAACTATCAGTATTTTCAGTTAATCGTCAGATCATCATTTGCTCCACGCAAAACACATTGAACGGTGACAGCATGACACCTCTTTGAACCATTAGCTAACATAATATTTGTTGTAAAGTTTAGTGCATAACAGTTACTTTTGTTCTTTACTTATTTAAAAGAAAGCACATTGGTGCAAGACTACTGGCCGTGGCATTCAAAGTTAAGAAGGAAATTGTATTGGTTTTATATAAAAGAATTTAACGTTTATTATGTAATCGCTATTATTGTTACTTTGTTTAGAACATGAAAGTGGTCAAGTTTTGATTATTATGTTAATATGTTAAATAATTTAGAATATGCCGTAGCCAATCAGATGGACGGCTTCAGGAAAGGGAATTGCACTAGATAGTTGAGCGAAGAGGTTTCCCGCCCAGGAAAAGCGGCCGGGGAAGGGTAGAGAGAGAGTGCTGGTAGAGACGCGAAAGCGGACAGTTCGGCTGGAGACACGAAAGGGTACAGTTCGGATTGAGACGCGAAAGTGGACGGTCGGTCTTTAGGCAGCTAGGAAGTGAAACGATTTAGAAAATTTCGCGTTGTGTGGTATCGCGGCGAGCAGCCGCGCGCCTGGTGTGAACTCGTAACTTTCCACGTAGATAACTTGTATTTCACGATGAGATTGTGAATGATCGAACTGTGTCAAATGGATATGCTCTCGAGTGTAACAGTAACTCTAAATGCGACCACTTTCGCTATTAGTTTGCTTTCTGAATAAACATTAGTGTAACCAAATCGCAACTGTGTGGCCTACATCATTTATGGGTCGTTAATTTAGTTTCCGATATTATTCTTACTGTTGTTATATGTTATGTTAACTCTGTATTTCGCAAACTTCCCATCAGCCAGACAGTTTAACCAAAGGGTCACAAGGGTCTAATTTAGGGCGTGTAATGCGACAAGTGCGGTTCAACCACTACACGAGTTTGAGCCAAGACATTTCGACGAAGAGGAACCGCATTTTAGCCCGAATATTGTTGGGATGTTAGTTCGCAACCTGTTGTGTATATTTAATTTTGACTCTCTGTGTATGTTTTATAATTTGTCGAGCAACTGTCGGGAGGCCGGACGAAAACGAGCCGTTACTCTCTTTGCCTAATTTGTATGCTTGGAGCGCTTCGCTTGCCTGGGATTTCGTTGCTCATAAAGCTGCTTGGTAAACCCCTCTGTCTGCTTCACAGACGTTTACATTATTTTAAACTTTGTGCTTTCTATAATTACACATATTAGCGAAATACGCTGCTTCACAGAAGTCCATGTAAAGTTAAAAAAGAAAGAGTCTCATTCACAGACGTGAACATTATTTTAAGTTCACTGCTTGTACGTATGTATAAACTGGGGACCTAGAAACGAAGGAGAGGTTTCGTCCCCGCCGTAGCTCTCAGTGGTACACAACCCCCACAACAGGCTACAGCAATCCACTCATCCCACCGCCGCCCCGCCCCGCACCGAACCCAGGGTAATGAGTTCATTGCTTACTATGATATGCACAGTAAAGAAATGGTGATTCCCTTTGTCTATTTCACAGTCGTGTATGTAAAGTTATAAATTCTACTTCGTATGTAACTGATGCTTATAGATCCTAAAAACTCCTTCACAGACATGTACAGTATTGTAAAACTTATGGCTTCTATGAAAATGCGTATTAGCAAAATAACAATTCCTTTCGCTGCTTCACAGACGTGCAGGTAAAGCGACGGAGTTAACAGGTAACATTCGTAAACATGCCACTGTACCTTAACGAACTATTATCATCATTTTGTGTGGATTGTAGACAATTTGTTGATCTGATACAGGAAACTTTACTTTGCGTGCCAATAAATTTATGATTCTCATCCTTTTGGTGGAATGTAATTTAAAGTTATCCATCAACAGTGACTACAAAGACACCTGCATAAACAGTTTTGGTCTGTAATGAGGTTTCAAAGGGCTTTGAGCACTATGGGACTTAACTTCTGAGGTCATCAGTACCCTAGAACTTAGAACTACTTAAACCTAACTAACCTAAGGACATCACACACATCCATGTCCGAGGCAGGATTCGAACCTGCGACCGTAGTGGTCGCGCGGTTCCAGACTGAAGCGCCTAGAACCGCGGGGCCACACCGGCCGACTCTATAATGAGGCCTGGTCTTTAGTGATAGGAATCTAACTCCGTAAATAAATATGCGAAGTGATTTCGTGTGAATGTTTGGAAAAAATTACGGAACTTCTCTTGTTATTTATTAAGAGATACAATCCTATTACGAACATTTTCAGCTGAAGGACCGTGGCGCAGTTGCCGAGAGGCAGTATTAATCTACAGGTAGGTCTCTCTTGTATCATTACACATTGTAAACGGGTAGCATCAATGGATCCGAAGCTGTCAGAAAATCTGTTAAGAAATGACTTTGAAGGATCAAGCAAATAAAAAGTAAACATGTAAATAACGTGAGTGTATCATAACAAAGAAACAACCGACATTTACGGTCCAAGATGCCGCATGGGCCGCGTCACACCAGCTGAGACGTAAAGGTAAGGTGCCATTGTTGAGTAACATACATATGAGGAACAATATTACACCTGTTATGCCTCCTTCACAGATACACTTGATAAAGACAAAGCGCCGAAACGAGGTCTTCGTGTAACTCATATTACTACAGTTAATGAAATAAATAGTTCAGCAAAAAACTCGTGCTTAAAACAAAATATGACGTTTCTTCAGTGCTTTCTATTCGATGGTGACCGTTGATCAGAGACAAGGGTGTGGTCAGGACTGTTACAGTGAAGTGTGATGGAACTTCTCTTGTTCCCTACAATCATAAGTGATCTGCCGGACAGATGATCAGCAGTTCGGGGCTTTTTGCTCATGACACTGTGGTGTACGGCAAGGTGTCATCGTTAAGTGACTGTAGGGGGATTCAAGATGGTTTGAACAGGATTTCTAGTTGGTGTGACGAATGGCAGGTTGATTTAAATGCAGAAAAATATGAGGTAATTTAGATGACTACGGAAAAAAAAAGATGGTGTTACACTCGAATACAGCATTTGTAGTGTGCTGCTTCACACAGTCACGTCGATTAAATATCGAGGCGTAACACAGCAATGCAATATGGAATGGAACTAGCACGTAAATGCGGTAGTAGAGAATTTGCTTTGACGACTTCCATTTATTGCGAGAACTTTAGGACAGTGTAGTTCATCTACAGGGTGTTTCAAAAATGACCGGTATATTTGAAACGGCAATAAAAACTAAACGAGCAGCGATAGAAATACACCGTTTGTTGCAATATGCTTGGGACAACAGTACATTTTCAGGCGGACAAACTTTCGAAATTACAGTAGTTACAATTTTCAACAACAGATGGCGCTGCAAGTGATGTGATAGATATAGAAGACAACGCAGTCTGTGGGTGCGCCATTCTGTACGTCGTCTTTCTGCTGTAAGCGTGTGCTGTTCACAACGTGCAGGTGTGCTGTAGACAACATGGTTTATTCCTTAGAACAGAGGATTTTTCTGGTGTTGGAATTCCACCGCCTAGAACACAGTGTTGTTGCAACAAGATGAAGTTTTTAACGGAGGTTTAATGTAACCAAAGGACCGAAAAGCGATACAATAAAGGATCTGTTTGAAAAATTTCAACGGACTGGGAACGTGACGGATGAACGTGCTGGAAAGGTAGGGCGACCGCGTACGGCAACCACAGAGGGCAACGCGCAGCTAGTGCAGCAGGTGATCCAACAGCGGCCTCGGGTTTCCGTTCGCCGTGTTGCAGCTGCGGTCCAAATGACGCCAACGTCCACGTATCGTCTCATGCGCCAGAGTTTACACCTCTATCCATACAAAATTCAAACGCGGCAACCGCTCAGCGCCGCTACCATTGCTGCACGAGAGACATTCGCTAACGATATAGTGCACAGGATTGATGACGGCGATATGCATGTGGGCAGCATTTGGTTTACTGACGAAGCTTATTTTTACCTGGACGGCTTCGTCAATAAACAGAACTGGCGCATATGGGGAACCAAAAAGCCCCATGTTGCAGTCCCATCGTCCCTGCATCCTCAAAAAGTACTGGTCTGGGCCGCCATTTCTTCCAAAGGAATCTTTGGCCCATTTTTCAGATCCGAAACGATTACTGCATAACGCTATCTGGACATTCTTCGTGAATTTGTGGCGGTACAAACTGCCTTAGACGACACTGCGAACACCTCGTGGTTTATGCAAGATGGTGCCCGGCCACATCGCACGGCCGACGTCTTTAATTTCCTGAATGAATATTTCGATGATCGTGTGATTGCTTTGGGCTATCCGAAACATACAGGAGGCGGCGTGGATTGGCCTCCCTATTCGCCAGACATGAACCCCTGTGACTTCTTTCTGTGGGGACACTTGAAAGACCAGGTGTACCGCCAGAATCCAGAAACAATTGAACAGCTGAAGCAGTACATCTCATCTGCATGTGAAGCCATTCCGCCAGACACGTTGTCAAAGGTTTCGGGTAATTTCATTCAGAGACTACGCCATATTATTGCTACGCATGGTGGATATGTGGAAAATATCGTACTATAGAGTTCCCCCCCCCCCCCCCATGAACCATGGACCTTGCCGTTGGTGGGGAGGCTTGCGTGCCTCAGCGATACAGATGGCCGTACCGTAGGTGCAACCACAACGGAGGGGTATCTGTTGAGAGGCCGGACAAACATGTGGTTCCTGAAGAGGGGCAGTAGCCTTTTCAGTAGTTGCAGGGGCAACAGTCTGGATGATTGACTGATCTGGCCTTGTAACATTAACCAAAACGGCCTTGCTGTGCTGGTACTGCGAACGGCTGAAAGCAAGGGGAAACTACAGTCGTAATTTTTCCCGAGGACATGCAGCTCTACTGTATGATTAAATGATGATGGCGTCCTCTTGGGTAAAATATTCCGGAGGTAAAATAGTCCCCCATTCGGATCTCCGGGCGGGGACTACTCAGGAGGACGTCGTTATCAGGAGAAAGAAAACTGGCGTTCTACGGATCGGAGCGTGGAATGTCAGATCACTTAATCGGGCAGGTAGGTTAGAAAATTTGAAAAGGGAAATGGATAGGTTAAAGTTAGATATAGTGGGAATTAGTGAAGTTCGGTGGCAGGAGGAACAAGACTTTTGGTCAGGTGATTACAGGGTTATAAATACAAAATCAAATAGGGGTAATGCAGGAGTAGGTTTAATAATGAATAAAAAAATAGGAGTGCGTGTTAGCTACTACAAACAGCATAGTGAACGCATTATTGTGGCCAAGATAGACACAAAGCCCATGCCTACTACAGTAGTACAAGTTTATATGCCAACTAGCTCTGCAGATGATGAAGAAATAGATGAAATGTATGACGAGATAAAAGAAATTATTCAGGTAGTAAAGGGAGACGAAAATTTAATAGTCATGGGTGACTGGAATTCGTCAGTAGGGAAAGGGAGAGAAGGAAACATAGTAGGTGAGTATGGATTGGGGGGAAGGAATGAAAGAGGAAGCCGCCTTGTAGAATTTTGCACAGAGCATAACTTAATCATAGCTAACACTTGGTTCAAGAATCGTGAAAGGAGGCTGTATACATGGAAGAAGCCAGGAGATACTGACAGGTTTCAGATAGATTATATAATGGTAAGACAGAGATTTAGGAACCAGGTTTTAAATTGTAAGACATTTCCTGGGGCAGATGTGGATTCTGACCACAATCTATTGGTTATGAACTGCAGATTGAAACTGAAGAAACTGCAAAAAGGTGGGAATTTAAGGAGATGGGACCTGGATAAACTGAAAGAACCAGAGGTTGTAGAGAGTTTCAGGGAGAGCATAAGGGAACAATTGACAGGAATGGGGGAAAGAAATACAGTAGAAGAAGAATGGGTAGCTCTGAGGGATGAAGTGGTGAAGGCAGCAGACGATCAAGTAGGTAAAAAGACGAGGGCTAATAGAAATCCTTGGGTAACAGAAGAAATATTGAATTTAATTGATGAAATGAGAAAATATAAAAATGCAGTAAATGAAGCAGGCAAAAAGGAATACAAACGTCTCAAAAATGAAATCGACAGGAAGTGCAAAATGGCTAAGCAGGGATGGCTAGAGGACAAATGTAAGGATGTAGAGGCTTGTCTCACTAGGGGTAAGATAGATACTGCCTACAGGAAAATTAAAGAGACCCTTGGAGAGAAGAGAACCACTTGTATGAATATCAAGAGCTCAGATGGAAACCAAGTTCTAAGCAAAGAAGGGAAGGCAGAAAGGTGGAAGGAGTATATAGAGGGTTTATACAAAGGAGATGTACTTGAGGACAATATTATGGAAATGGAAGAGGATGTAGATGAAGATGAAATGGGAGATAAAATACTGCGTGAAGAGTTTGACAGAGCACTGAAAGACCTGAATCGAAACAAGGCCCCGGGAGTAGACAACATTCCACTAGAACTACTGATGGCCTCGGGAGAGCCAGTCATGACAAAACTCTACCATCTGGTGAGCACGATGTATGAGACAGGCGAAATACCGTCAGACTTCAAGAAGAATATAATAATTCCAATCCCAAAGAAAGCAGGTGTTGACAGATGTGAAAATTACCGAACTATCAGTTTAATAAGTCACAGCTGCAAAATACTAACGCAAATTCTATACAGACGAATGGAAAAACTGGTAGAAGCCGACCTCGGGGAAGATCAGTTTGGATTCCGTAGAAATGTTGGAACACGTGAGGCAATACTGACCTTACGACTTATCTTGGAAGAAAGATTAAGAAAAGGCAAACCTACGTTTCTAGCATTTGTAGACTTAGAGAAAGCTTTTGACAATGTTGACTGGAATACTCTCTTTCAAATTCTGAAGGTGGCAGGGGTAAAATACAGTGAGCGAAAAGCTATTTACAATTTGTACAGAAACCAGATGGCAGTTATAAGAGTCGAGGGACATGAAAGGGAAGCAGTGGTTGGGAAAGGAGTGGGACAGGGTTGTAGCCTCTCCCCGATGTTATTCAATCTGTATATTGAGCAAGCAGTAAAGGAAACAAAAGAAAAATTCGGAGTAGGTATTAAAATTCATGGAGAAGAAGTAAAAACTTTGAGGTTCGCCGATGACATTATAATTCTGTCAGAGACAGCAAAGGACTTGGAAGAGCAGTTGAACGGAATGGACAGTGTCTTGAAAGGAGGATATAAGATGAACATCAACAAAAGCAAAACGAGGATAATGGAATGTAGTCGGAGTAAATCAGGTGATGCTGAGGGAATTACATTAGGAAATGAGACACTTAAAGTAGTAAAGGAGTTTTGCTATTTAGGGAGTAAAATAACCGATGATGGTCGAAGTAGAGAGGATATAAAATGTAGACTGGCAATGGCAAGGAAAGCATTTCTCAAGAAGAGAAATTTGTTAACATCGAGTATAGATTTAGGTGTCAGGAAGTCGTTTCTGAAAGTATTTGTATGGAGTGTAGCCATGTATGGAAGTGAGACATGGACGATAACTAGTTTGGACAAGAAGAGAATAGAAGCTTTCGAAATGTGGTGCTACAGAAGAATGCTGAGGATAAGGTGGGTAGATCACGTAACTAATGAGGAGGTATTGAATAGGATTGGGGAGAAGAGAAGTTTGTGGCACAACTTGACTAGAAGAAGGGATCGGTTGGTAGGACATGTTTTGAGGCATCAAGGGATCACAAATTTAGCATTGGAGGGCAGCGTGGAGGGTAAAAATCGTAGAGGGAGACCAAGAGATCAATACACTAAGCAGATTCAGAAGGATGTAGGTTGCAGTAGGTACTGGGAGATGAAGAAGCTTGCACAGGATAGAGTAGCATGGAGAGCTGCATCAAACCAGTCTCAGGACTGAAGACCACAACAACAACAGAGTTTCCCAGACCGCAGCGCCATCTGTTGTTGAAAATTGTAACTACCGTAATTTCGAAAGTTTGTCCGCCTGAAAATGTACTGTTGTCCCAAGCATATTGCAACAAACGGTGTATTTCTATCGCTGCTCGTTTAGTTTTTATTGCCGTTTCAAATATACCGGTCATTTTTGAAACACCCTGTATAAAGGGGACCACGTATAGAACAGTATTGCAACACACTACCGAGTGCTGGTCGAGTGTGCAGGTCAGATAAAAAAGGCAGACATCCAAGCAATTCAGAGGCGGGCTGGTACACTTGTTAGCAGTAGGTTCGATCAGCACGCAGGTATTACGGAGATGCTTCGCCAACTTAAATGGAAATCCCGGGAGCTATAACTCCCCCTTTTTATATTGATTGTTTGTTAATGGATGAAGCTCAGGCTCCGGCTAGCTCGCAGTATAATGTTTGCGAGGAAAGTCACAAAAAAAGGCCTTGCTGCACTGTGTTTACGCCGAGTGCCTGTTACTCAGATGAATATTTGCTGCCCGACGTGTACCAGCCTAGCTACACGTAAATGCATACAAACTGAGATTATTGCCATAATCATGATTACAGTCTATCTACATCCAGAGTTTATCTATGAAAGTTTACAATTCGTGTGGGCTAAAATGTCTGAATCAGTACGATAACTCTCTAGAGCGCCAAAGAATATTTATGAATGCTGTGCTCTGTTGATAATTTATGTTGTCGCACAGATAAATGTTTCATGAGCACGCAATATTAAATGGGTTGAAAGAAGTGTCAAACACTGTATATTCACTTTATGTTGGTTTATTCTAGTCTATGCACATCCTATCATTGTCTTAAAGAAGTAACCATTCTTTCAGATGGGTGGAATTAGTTACGTAAACTCAGCCAAAGAGTTTACAGCAAGATCCATATTACGCTATTCACTTTAGCGCAGTTTAAGTATATTCCTCACAGTTTACACTATTCAACACTTACTGTCAGTTGAACTATTAATTGTCTGTCGCATTTGGTCTAAGTTCAGTTTTTCGTTGATAATAATCAAATTAAGTCAATATATTTGGTTACTTTCATAGCTCGAGTTACTTCAAAGATATTTTCAAAGCTGCTCATTTACCTCTTTCGGTTTTTAATCATTTTTAGCAGTCGCAAATCTTCAAAAGGTAACAAACAATCCCGTGTCGCCTACCAATATTACGTACGAGGGCACAAGTTGAGTTACGAAACGACAAGGGAAGCGCCAGAAGCACACTAACAATGTACAACTTTAGCTTCTGTATTTCCCAGTGTCCTCAAAGAGTACTCACAAGGAGTATTCTTTCAGGTCACTTGTTATACTCCGTTATCTATAAGTCTACTACTTTGCGATCTACTATTATTTTATCTTGGAACTAATGGATTCTATTTCTTTTTTATTCTTTTTCAAAACATTAAGTTACTTTGCTACCAAGATTCTTTCCATTTCTTTTTATATTACTTTCTTTTCAGTCTACTTGCTACTAGTCGTGCAATGTTAATACAGAGGGACTCAGTTTTTCTTTTTATGGAATTTGGATCTTCAGCTTGGGGCTTGTATTGGGGTGTGAAGACAAGATTTATATTTTTCATTTTTGCGTCCAAAGGGTAGCGTCCTTACAGAGGGAAGACAAAGCTCATTTTGCGAAACATTGATGAGAAAATTTAGAGTGACCGGTGCTGGAAGCTTACTGCAGAACTATTCTACTGCTCCCGACGCTCATTTGGAGTAAGGACCACGAAGATAAGAGAAGAGAAATTAGGGTTCGTACAGGGGCACATAGACAGTCATTTGTCCCTTGCTCCATTTGTGAGTGAAAGTGGGAATAAAATAAGTAGCTGCGGTACAAGGTACCCTGCGCCATGCATCATGCGATGGCTTGCGGTTCGTTGGTTGATTTGGGGGAGGGAACCAAATAGCGAGGTCGTCAGACCCATCGGATTAGGGAAAGATGGGGAAGGAAGTCGGCCGTGCCCTTCCAAAGGAACCATCTCGGCATTTGCCTGAAATGATTTAGGGAATTCGCGTAAAACCTAAATCAGGACGGCCGGAGGCGGGTTTGAACCGTCGTCTTCCCGACTGCGAGTCCAATGAGATAAATACCGTGCCACCTGACTGGGTGCTATGCCTTGTGGAGCCTGCATGTAGACAGCTCTCCAAGGACTACTTGTTTAGAAATACAGTAAGCTATGAACTTTGCTTTCAGACTGATAAGGCATTGTTGTTGTTGTGGTCTTCAGTCCTGAGACTGGTTTGATGCAGTTCTCCATGCTACTCTATCCTTTGCAAGCTTCTTCATCTCCCAGTAATTATTGCAAACTACATCCTTCTGAATCTGCTTAGTGTATTCATCTCTTGGTCTGCCTCTGCGATTTTTACCCTCCACGCTGCCCTCCAATGCTAAATTTGAGATCCCTTGATGCCTCAGAACATGTCGTAACAACAGGTCCCTTCTTCTTGTCAAGTTGTGCCACATACTCCTCTTCTCCCCAATTCTATTCAATACCTCCTCATTAGTTATGTGATCTACCCATCTAATCTTCAGCATTCTTCTGTAGCACCACATTTCAAAAGCTTCTATTCTCTTCTTGTCCAAACTAATTATCGTCCATGTTTCACTTCCATACATGGCTACGCTGCACACAAATACTTTCAGAAACGACTTCCTGACACTTAAATCTAAACTCGATGTTAACAAATTTCTCTTCTTACCTTGCCATTGCCAGTCTACATTTTATATCCTCTCTACTTCGGCCATCATTAGTTATTTTGCTCCCCAAATAGCAAAAACCCCTTTACTACTTCAAGTGTCTCACTTCCTAATCTAATACCTTCAGCATCACCCAACTTAATTCGACTACATTCCATTATCCTCGTTTTGCTTTTGTTGGTGTTCATCTTATATCATCCTTTGAAGACACTGTACATTCCGTTCAACTGCTCTTCCAGATCCTTTGCTGTCTCTGATAGAATTACGATGTCATCGGCGAACCTCAAAGTTTTTATTTCTTCTCCACGGATTTTAATACCTAAGACATATTCATAGCAATTTAAAAAGTCCTGTTTAATTACACTTTGAGACGAACGGCTCTCCACACAATACTTCTAAAAATCGAGTAAAGGCTTTCACGCTGATATCTGACCCTGTTCTCAGTTTTGAGTTTCACTGTTACGCGCCACGGACTAAAATCTGTTAGCCCTGTGTTTCTTTACGCGAAATGATGAGCACCTTTTGGGCACTTTTCAACGTATAGGTGAACGACGCGCGTCACCGCCGTGTCCCCCAGTCAACAGCAGGCCGTGACGGCGAAAAGTGTCGAGATAAGGACCGCCGGAGAGCCACCAGGCTCGTATTCAGTTTGGCACGGCCCGCGCTAAGGGGGTAATGGGATCCATCAGTATGCATGCGGCGGCCCGCACCCCCGTGCCGCCGCTGGACGTCATATTTCATCATAAGCCGGCTACGGGTCGCGCTGGAGCGCCCGGTGCGGACTTCACATCAAGAGTGATGGCCGCGGCTGCAGTTGCAGCCGCCACGGCGCCGTCACGTCACGCAGCGCTGACGTGCGTGCAACGGCCGAGGGCGCGCCGCGGCTCTGCCGACACGACGGCTGTCGAAACACGTCAGCGGGTACTCCGGCAGGCAATACGGCGTACGGAAAATGTCCGGCCTTCTGGGTCACGCGTCCTAACGCCTCGCCTGCATCTGAACTCTACGAAAAATTTTCGGATCTGATCAGGTGTGGTGTGCGTACTGTAAGACCCTCAGTACACACACCATCACATTATTTGACCAGTCGCTCTAACGAATTAGGCGAGTGTCAGCAATATGTCTCGTGGTCTTCTCGTGGCGTGTTTATCTTCTGCCGTTAGGTCAGACGATAGAAATGCCACTTGCACGCTTAGAGTAGCAGATTGACGGTGACCAACTTTAAAGAAAACTTGATTAATTTTCCCACACATTCATTAAAATATTAACAAGCATAAAAATTACTTAACTTGGTTCTGGATGCTATTCACAATTGACAATCTGAAGTTCCTTTGGTACTGGTATGTTAATCTTATTCTCACATAAATCTCTGATACTTGACAAAAATGTCTATACCTTTATCTTCATGGCTATGTACAGGAATATGGTAATCTTATTAGGCACAGACTGAAACTTGACTATAGACTGGTACAGACAAATGCAGACTGACTAATCGGAGGTCTGTACACTCGTTATAACACCTCGCGCGTTGAGGTATCACTGCGCGAGTGTGATCTGTGAGGAGAAAAGGTTCTACGTTAGCAGCAATCTCATTGGCTGCGTTACATATTAATACGCGGATCAGCGGAAGCAGAATTTGGTCCGTCTCTATGCCAGCGCCATCTTGTAGTGCGGAGACGGACGAGCGCTGCGCCTGCGCTGTTGTGCTTAGCGGGGCGCGCTCTAGTGGGAAAGTTGTGTATGCGCTGACTACACGGAACTATGTACACAACATCAGGTTACTTGGTGAATGGCTGCATTTAGTCAAAACGGTTATGCATGGCCGAGGATCAATGTTACCGCCATTGTAAGGTAGTGACTTCATTTGGTTTTTGTATGTCATCGATGCGCACGTCAGAGAGAGAACGAGTTACATTACTGGTAAACAATCTTTGGTCTTGGCGTGGCACAGTCTTTCTCTCTGCCCATTCTGATACATTCTTAGTTGAAGTGTGGTAGTTGACGAACGTATTCAGCAGTGCTGTGTTGACACGTAGTTGCATCTGTTAGATAAGTTACGTTAATCCGAAGCAATCTTTGGTCTTGGAGTGGCACAATCTTTGCCTCTGCGCTTTCTGATACAGTCTTAGTTGAAGTGTGGTAGGTGACGAACATATTCAGTAGTGCTGTGTTTGTAACACCGAAAATGCACGATGCATGGCACCTGCTACCAATATATAATTTTTTTTAATTGTATGTAAATATCTGTAATTTAAATGCTTTCTTTTTAATAAGTAAGGTAATTGCATCACTTCTAACACGTCGTGGTCTCCTGACCTTCATTGCTTACATATTCCGCCCTCACAATCATATTCCGCACATCAAGACACTTCATTCAAACCCGAACTCGATAAGATAAAGTCAATGTTGTATGAATACATGTAAACGATATGCAGATAACAAGTGTGCACCGGGGTTGAAATACTCAAGGCTGGCGTATACACATACATTCCAGACATGACGGTCACAGGAGCTTTTAGTTCAAGGGAGGCAGACCACACACTGGGAGGCCAGTCAATTCAGAGGATGAGTCAACCTCGGCCGCCCGTGAGCAGACAGCGTGTGCCCGAGTGAAATGGGGAAACACCCATTGTTCGGCTTAAAAGCAAATTCCGCTACATTGTGTGGGAGCGTCCAACCTACGCATTCTTTACACATAGCACGCAGTTTCAGGGATTTTCACAGAGACACAGCAAATGCCAAACGCCGATACAACAGATTTCTGGATTGGTCGCCTTAAACGAAACGTCATTCTCCCGTTTTAGAAGAGCAATGCTGATTGGCTGACGATATTTCTGACGCCTTGAGCTGAAGGAGTAATGGAAGAGACCAAAAGATATACCCCTTCATATCTGCCGTGGAGAGGCGCAGTTCCGTTGTCGCTCTTGGAGCGAGGAATAAGTCCCTCCTCAGTACTTCACTGGGAGAGCACCTCTGTCGAGAGCAAATCGATGTGCGGCCCTATATTGAGTCCTTGCGATTAAGCGTTGTTCACGGTGTTGGCCGACACTTATTGTGCGGCGTGAACGGACAGAGTTAGAGTTAAATGCCTGCAAGCGAATTTTTGAGTGTCCTCACGGTGGACTGGTTATCTGACCAGTGTACCACGCCGATAGTTAGAGTAGGGCCGAATAGGAACTCTTGACTTCATCAAGGTGTAGGGAGAGTTTGACTGGCGAAGACCAATCCAGATAGAACGAGAGTTATCTTATTTGTCAGCAGCGAGCGGCGCAGACAGCAGTCATCGCAGCTTATAGTATTGTGCGCTACAGCTATAGCGAGCCCCATATTTCTTCCACAACAGTACACTTCACTGCATTTCACACGCGACAGCCTCGACCGTATCAAGCAATATTCTAAAGGATAATTATTCAAGTTGAGTGGGCGCGCCTCTCAGCCATTCTGCCAAGTCAACAACCATCTTAAACTTTGTATAGAAATTTCATTAGCGAATCCTATCCTTGAGAGGTAACTTCACATTCCGAAAAGAACCAGGATATAACTTGTTCAATTCATAACTAAAAGTGCCATTGTGATTTCTCAGAATTTTTGCAAAATAAATAATAATTTTCGTTATTTTCATGTTTTTCTTACACCAACTAGCACTACTCCAGTACCCAAGTATCCCACTAGTTATGTACGAAATTTTGTGAATTTTTGTGTCATTTCCTTACAGCGGACGACCCCAGAAGATATTTATTGCTGAAAGTTTTTCAGGTATTTCTCTTTAGAACGTTAGGAGCGTCTGTCTGACATCTGTAGTAGTGTGGGGGTGGAAATTGCATCTTGCAGGAGCCACAGTGTAAAGGGTACATCTCAGATTAATCCGTTGCGCAGAATAACAGAATAGCAGATCAACCCCACACGCTCACACACTGTACGTGTACATTTAGGTCTTCTGACGTTTTATTGTATCTGTCTGTATTTACTGTGAAACTTATTGGCTCTGGGAAACAGCCAAATGAATTGTTATTTGCATCGACTAGCAAAGATAATAGCAGTGTTTGTTGGTTGTAAAATCTTTGGGTAGGGGGTTGTTGCGCAGAGCGCGCGATGAGAGCGAGAGAAGGGTTCCGGCGCTTGTAGTGTGCGGAAATGTGGTGTTAACGCTCTCGCAATAGAGAGTACCGTTTCGGCGGTATCATGTACGCGCGCCGGCCAGATGACTAGTAGCAGGAGGAAGGACAGTGGACGGGCGGAAGAGGCTTTATTAATTACAACTGCCCGTTCCTGCAATTAACCGTGGCCCACAAGATGCTACCATGTTCAACAATAGCAGCAGTTCCAGCAACACAGATTCGTCGTCGGCTCCGAGTTTATTCGCACGCACAGCACGTAAGTAAGACTGTTCATTGGTTGAAAGTATTAACGGCTAACCCAGCAGCACAACTGAATCTGATTTGATTAATAAACTTTATTTAAATAATAACCAGTTAAATTCAGGGCGATTGTGTCCTCATTGCCCCCAGACATTGTTACCAAGCAGGGTCCTTGTTCCCGTTTTACCTTATATGCTAACCGTTGTTTGAGAATCTATCACTGGAAAAAATCCAAATTTAAAGAAAATGCACAAATTAAGAGTGCGGAAGTTTTATTTATTTTACATATAGCTTGGAGCGCATAGCTGTTTGGTTTGGTACATATTCTAAACTTTAATTCTGTTCAAGTCAGTAAAAAAGGCTCAGTTGTTCAGACAATAACATTAAATCCAATTTGAAAATTAAGTAACTGCAAAGTAAAAAGTGCTTGCCTTTCTCCAAATTTCTTTGATGACGTTATGTTGATGTCTCTGAAAGTCATTGTTCGCGTAACGAAGTTCAATACTAACATACAGTTTAAGTTGATATTTTCAAATCATTACTCGATTGCCTTTTACAAAATTTAATGACAAACTTAACGTAAAAATGACTTCTCAGTTAAAATTAGTGTCAAAAACGTGACAACCTTCAGTTGCCACGTCAGTGTTTAATAATAAATGTTATTCTTTCCCATCATCTTGTACAGGATTTTGGATGTAAATCGCCCTAGTGGGCTGTCGACCGTAATTATTTCCTTTTCGTTTATTAGTGTAACGTTTGGATTCATGATCAGTGTTACCCCTTTTTTGTCCAGTGTTGTTCGTGAGTGAATGCACGAAATAACTTTCATTTTTCCAAATTGTAGCCCTGTTCTGTTTAATTACTTTTTTATTTTTAGTAGACTTTTTTATCAGAACAATAGGTTGTACACTGTCCCCCTACTTATCGGTATTACTTCTTGGGGAAAGATAGCCTTATCCAATTAGAAAAATTCCATTAGGTATACACGCGATCCACGGTCATATTTTATATCGCAAGCAGGATAGGTCGATTAGTAAGGGGGAGGTTACATGTTGACTCGTAGTTGCATCTGTTAGACAAAGAATATGGTAGAGGACAGCAAAGATGAGTATGACGTGTTCACTGGAAGGTGAAAGGAATATATATTTTGAATAATGTCATTATTTTTTAAGACAAGGAGTGTGAGATAAGACTGCAGAATTGCGTAGCTAGGAATGATGTCAACTAATTAACTTGCTCAGAGGTAAGAAAAACACCACCCCATTTCCCTGATTCATGGATCAACCTATTAACTGATTAAGCTCTTTGATTTTTATAGATATTCTCTGTTAACACTGTACCCTCTTTAAATCATTGTTCACTCTGTTAAGCATTCTATTGTTCAGACCAATGTTATGTGCGAACATCAGGCTTAGTTTTACTCTGTGTTTTTGAACATATACTTCATTCTAAAGTCGTCTTGGAATACCATTTCACATGAATAGTTACTCACCCCATCCCACTGTTTACCATTACGCTACAGTCTGAATATGTATTTAGAAACAGAAATCTAGCATGGACTCTGCCTATCTGCTGCTTGCTTTTGTGCCCTCGAGGACGCTGCAACAATGTTGTCAAGACGCGAGCTAAGTGGAAATTGTGATTAAGGCCAGATAATTGTTGTACTTCTATTTTACATTAATACAAAGACAAACTGCATTCAGATCAGTTACAGTTCAGTTCAAATTAGGTTCTGTTTTGTCAAAGATTACCGTACGAGTGTAGGCCTAAGTTAGATAATAGATTGTGAATATATAGTTCAGGTAATACGTAGACTTGTATAGTGTGGAAAGTAAAGTTGGGCTTAATTTCATTCAGAAACATACATAGTGGGGAGGTTACACCATACCATTCGCTATGCATCTTGCAAGGATAGTAAACAAGAGACATGACGATATCAGAGCGTAAAGCCTTTGCTATTTTCATTCCGCGCACTCATTTCGACAGCAACTATGCCTCGCAGACTGGTGCTCGAACAATATACGCCGATGTCAGCAGTTGAGAGAGGATTTGACGTTGGGTTAGAAGAAGCCGGTCGGAGTAATAGGCAAATAGCTTTACATGTGAATAGGAGCGATGTCACAATTCGACGATGTTGGCACTAATGGGTGAACCATGGCCGAACACAGCATCAAGAAGGACGCGGTCGGCCTTGAGTGACGGCAGAAAGTGAGAGCTGAGCAATCGTCAGAGAGGCATCAGAACCTTGTATTCATGATTATCATCGATATGACGTGCAGCTGGTGCTTCAGTGACGCCATTAATAAGCGGCTCACAGGAAGGGGGCCGAGCTCACGATGCCCCTTGAGCCGACTAGCATTGACCTCAGTACACCAAGAAGCCCCTTTGCTGTGGTATTGGGCACATTCGGTCTGGAATCTCACTGCCTGGATTAGAACTTTTTTATTAAAAATGAAAGTCCTCCTGCTTGAAATATTGTAACCCGGCTGAGACACAAATTTGAAATATTGTATCCCGGCTGAGACACAAAGTTGAAATATGCTCACTATTTTTTATTTACTTAAATTTGGCATATTTCGTGACAGTACCTTTTTCCGTTAGATGTTTACAAGGCGATATTGGTCTTGGCTTCAGTTGTCTAGTTGAAGTATGATTCCACAATGCATCTTTGTCGGCTGCAGAAATGACCTGGTTCAATGTGTTTGCCTCATTTTTGGTGCTTCAAATACCATTTCTTCGAATGTAGTTTCTTCTTATAGTTTGTATAAAAAAAATAGTAACATAATTCAAAATTATTTATGACGGCGACCTGCACATTCTTCTACCGTCAACACACACCAAGAGTTAACTGCCGACTGAGTACAGCCAAAGACGACTCCAGCGTCAAAGACATTTTACACAACACATAAGCTTCCACTTGTAATCAGTCTCTTTGCTATTCTTCGATACATTTACTAATAGTAATGAATATGTTTTCACTCTCAAAAATATAAGTAAATTAACATATAATAAGGCAAATTATAATAAAAATTCTGACAAAAAATATAAGAAAACATTTAAAATTTGGTATCGACAAATCCTGTAAAAAAAATAACACATCTCCCAGATCCATTACAACTGCTCCCCAGGGATTTTGTTGTTATGAATATGTACAACAAAATCCCGACCACACTCAGTAATGGATCTGTATTACACAATTAGTACATTAATGATGCAGTTTGATAACCTCTTCCAAATTTGGACTCTTTGAATCTGTGGACTTGTTACTGGCTGTTGTTGCAATGATCCTTCCCCATCAATCTCATACACAAAAAATTCAAGTAAAGAAATTATTTGACATGTCAAATATACATGGTATAAAACATACATGAGAAATATTCTAACATACAGCATACAGATTGAAAATAATAGAAAGGTAAAACTCATTTCCTAGAATAAGATTTAAATTTTTTTCATATTAATGTTAATTTCATTATGCTTACATATTGTACAATAAAAATGATACTGGACATATATAGTGTAGTGTTTTTTATATATATTTGCCTTTTATATACATATATTTTTTACTTCTGATTTTTTTAAATTTTTTTACTCATGTTTTTTTGTTTTGTATATTTTTGCTTGTGATTTTTCTTTTTTTAAAGTTTTTTTTATTTTTTTACTCATGTCTTCTTTTTGTATTTTTTTTGCTTATGATTTCCTTCTTTTAGTACAGCTAAAGATACATCAGTATTATCTAAATTTTTTGCCTCTCTACTACAATATTACTACAAGTCACATTCTTGTGAAGAGTACTTTCGCTCCCCACAACATGAGTATAAACAACAATAAATTGCTCATATATAATGAGGCTTTATCTAAAATTGGTTTTGAAACTAATACCTTTGCATGCATGTCCTCACATGCATGCCTTCACCCACAGGGAAGACTTAGCTTCCAAAAATTAGAAAAATTCAGAAATGCTCACTAGGGAGACTTTTTTTGTAAAAAAGTAAAAATAAATCTTTCTCTCATTTTTTTGTTACAACAGTGTTTTTTCATCGGTTTCAATTAACATGTGACTTCAAATTATTAATTTATACATGCAAATATACATACTTGGTTGTACAGGTAGTTTTGTTCTAACAAGCATATTCCTGTCTGTGATGCAGCGTCAAGGGTAGCCGCAGCCATGGTCTCCGAGCTGATAGTCCATGCTGCTGCAAACGTCGTCGAACTGTTCGTGCAGATGGTTGTTGTCTTGCAAACGTCCCGATCTGTTGACTCAGGGATCGAGACGTGGCTGCACGATCCGTTACAGCCATGCGGATAAGATGCCTGTCATCTCGACTGCTAGTGATACGAGGTCGTTGGGATCCAGCACAGCGTTCCGTATTACCCTCCTGAACCCACCGACTCCATATTCTGCTAACAGTCATTGGATCTCGACCAACGCGAGCAGCAATGTCGCGATACGATAAACCGCAATCGTGATAGCCTACAATCCGACTTTTATCAAAGTCGGAAACGTGATGGTACGCATTTCTCCTCCTTACACGAGGCATCACAACAACGTTTCACCAGGCAACGGCGGCCAACTGCTGTTTGTGTATGAGAAATCGGTTGGAAACTTTCCTCATGGCAGCACGATGTGGTTGTCGCCACCGGCGCCAACCTTGTGTGAATGCTCTGAAAAAGTAATCATTTGCGTATCACAGCATCTTCTTCCTGTTGGTTAAATTTCGCGTCTGTAGCACGTGATGTTCGTGGTGTGGCAATTTAAATGGCCAGTAGTGTACTATCTTGCTGCGTGTAATTACTTCCAAAGCAGGTCGGGACATCTGGCGGCTCCTCTCCCATGCCTCTGGTTTCCCAGAGTGGAAATAGCCTATTGTCGGATAAGGAAAGCGTGTAAACCGTCTGAAGATGAATCATAACGATTCGAAACCGGTAACGGCACCCTTTGAATAAAGGAACTGAAAGTAAATTTGTGGCTGGTTGCTATCCCAACACCGACATTTGTCGTCAAATAACAGCCACTGTCTCCAACCATGTCATCATATAACAAAATTGTATATTTTCGCACTGCTGCAACATTGTATAAAACTGTCGCACAGTTTGTTTGAATCGGTCCCTTAACATAGAGATCACTTTCATCTCGTGCAGGTTCCGACTAGGGAAATCCCGCGGGAGGTGCATTTCAAGGTGCAGGACCCTGCTCCGAAAACATTGGAGTCGAAGGATATGCTTTTCGGCTTCGTACCTCCGACACTACGGCCGCGTATTCTACCACTGATCGGATCAGCAGCGTGAAGGCAACATCGATTCCGATTTCAAAAGGGGATAGACAGCTGGCATGCGGCCTAATGCTGTGCCATTACCTCTTGGACAGATGGGCCAGAAGCGGGGTGCCTGTAGAGTATTATGCGTAAGTACTTCTCTGTGCATGACCGTAAAAAGCGGCCTCAACAAATCAGAGGAGAGTGCATTCCCACGTTCTGGATCCGGAAGATTGACTACACGGGCTAAAGTGTCGAGGAGTTGTGGTTCAATCTTCTGAGAGCAGTGATAGGTCAGGTGTGAAAATTTTAGTCACGTAGGCGAAGAGTTCTCGGGCTTCCAGCCGGGTGGCGGTGTCTTCAAACTGCGACGTTTCGACGAGTGACATACTCATCATCTTCAGGCGAAGTGCCGAGACTTTGCGGATGCCGGTCCCTTTATACCTGAGGTGTGCCCCCCACCACCTGGCCGCGGGAGGCTGGGTCCAGTGGAGCCGGCGGGCGGGATGGAGGGGGAAGCGGGTGCGCCGTTCGTGTCTCCGTCAGAGCATTCTGATCGCGTCTCGTGAGCCGGACGGTTCTTGTTGCGTTCCTGGCGTATTGCGGCTAATGCTGGATTCCAGGCCGCGCTCAGTTGATAGCCTTCGTCCCTGTTCACAAGATTCTCGTCGACCCGTATTTCTATTGATTCTTTAATGACGCTATCCCAATAGCTTCCGGCTCGGCACAGCACTCTGGTATTTTCGAAATCAAAGGTGTGGTTTTCTTTGATGCTATGTTCAGCTATAGCAGATTTCTCTATCTGTCCAAGTCGAACATGCCTGATGTGTTCCTCGCACCTTTTAGAGATGCAGCGCTGCGTTTGACCAATGTACTGCACACCACATTCGCAGGCAATTCTGTATATACCAGGTGTGTTTAGTTTGAGTGGCTCTTTAGCTGAGCCCAGCAGCTCTTTCGTCTTCGGCGGTGGTCGGAAGACGGTATTTATGTTTGATTTTCTTAATAGCCTCCCGATTTTGGCTGATGCGGGCCCCAAATATGGAAGAAAGGCGAGTCTCTTGTTAACTTCCTCTTCCTCTTCCTGAAATTTGTCAGCCTGTCTCCTCTTGAAGGCCGTGCCAATCTGTGTTTCACTGTACCCGTTTTTCCGAAATACCTCTCTTAGGTGGTGTAAGTCGTCTGAGAGGCTTTCTTTGTCACAAATGACGTGCGCCCTATGTACCAAGGTGGTCAGTACTGACTGGCGTTGCGCCGGATGGTGGCAGCTGGTTGCATGGAGGTACAGGTCTGTGTGCGAACGGCGCACCCGCTTCCCCCTCCAGCGCGCCCGGCGGCTCCTCTGGACCCAACCTACCGCGGCCAGGTGGTGGGGGGCACACCTCAGGTATAAAGGGACCGGCATCCGCAAAGTCTCGGCACTTCGCCAGAAGATGATTATGTCACTCGTCGAAACGTCTCAGTTTGAAGACACCGCCACCCGGCTGGAAGCCCGAGAACTCTTCGCCAGCTGTATACGCCGGGAAAGCATACATTCACATTTACGACACCTCTATGGGGAGGTAGCTCTGTAGCTTCAAGCTGCTGCAGAAAGAACGCAACAGGAAAGCCAAATTGCTCAGCTCATTGGCTTTCCTCCAACGTTGCCCAGACAAGGACATCTTCCCACGATTTGCGGAATTAAGACATCCTGTGAAAACGAAGAAAGCCGAACGTATTTTACGGCGAGCAGGGATGGCCATTGTCAGGGAACGCATTCACTACACACGGCAAGAACTGGACAAGAACGCGCGCATCCTGATCGCATGTCACCTGAAAATGCAGAAGCATTATCGGCACACACTTGGGAGTGGGTTGACTGCAGCTCTCACGGCGACAGTGAGGTGCAGAAACGGCATGTTGCCGCAAAACAGGTCGACAAATTCGGCAGACTCTCTGGAGCTCAGTCGACCCAGAAGGGGACAAATAGCACCAGAGCTATTGTAAATTTCACAGATAAGGTGCTAGATGCAGCCACAACTTCTGTCCTCACGAAAGGGTTGAACTTTGCACCTGTACCAAGGACCATACCGAAACGGGATATCATCAGCAGTGTAGACGAAGCAATCCGGGGCCTACCCAAGGAGGAAGCTGAGCAGATCCGAAGGGAGACCTGCAGGGTCATCGACAAGTCACGACTTCCTAAAGCCAACATTACTGCGCTGGAGCGAGAGGCTATCCGCGCACTGAGGGATGATGCTGACACCATGGTCCTCCCAGCAGACAAGGGAAATGCGACGGTGCTGATTCGCACAGTCGACTACCAACAGAAAATCAGCTCTCTGCTGCAAGACCCAGCCTACAGGAAACTCGACAAGGACCCTACATCGACGATGACCAGGAAAACCGTGGCGCTACTGAAGGACTCAGATCTACCGGAGGCAGTGCAGAAACGGCTGTATCCCAGAGCGCCAACGACACCGCGCCTGTATGGATTGCCCAAGATTCACAAAGATGGGGTGCCTCTACAGCCGATTCAGGACACTATCAACTCGCACAGTTATGGACTGGCCAAATACCTGGCGACACTATTGAAACCACTGGTGGGACACTGCGGTCATCACGTGAAAAACTCCGCAGATTTCGTTAGAATACTGAAGGACATCCGAATACAGAGTGATGACCTACTCGTGAGCTTCGACGTCACCTCCTTGTTCACGAGAGTACCGCTACAACACGCCTTGGCGCTCCTTAATCAGCACTTCGAGCCTGAAACAGTGAAGCTCTTTGAATATGCACTTACGACCACCTACTTCAAGTGCTATGGAGAGCATTATGAACAAGTGGATGGAGTGGCCATGGGATCTCCCCTTGCTCCAGGGATCGCGAATCTTTATATGGAACACTTTGAGGAGGTGGCACTACAAACTGCTCACCGTAAACCCAGGCACTTCTTCCGCTATGTGGACGACACTTTCGTGATTTGGCAGCATGGCAGGCAGCCACTGGAGGAGTTTATGGACCACCTAAACGGCATACATGAGAATATCACCTTCACGATGGAAGTAGAAGAGAATGGCTGTATTCCATTCCTGGACATACTGATCAGGAAGAAAGCGGATGGCACGCTGGGCCATTCAGTATATAGAAAAAAGACGCACACAGACCTGTACCTCCATGCAACCAGCTGCCACCATCCGGCGCAACGCCAGTCAGTACTGACCACCTTGGTACATACGGCGCACGTCATTTGTGACAAAGAAAGCCTCTCAGACGAATTACACCACCTAAGAGAGGTATTTCGGAAAAACGGGTACAGTGAAACACAGATTGGCAGGGCCTTCAAGAGGAGACAGGCTGACAAATTTCAGGAATAGGAAGAGGAAGTTAGCAAGAGACTCGCCTTTCTTCCATATTTGGGGCCCACATCAGCCAAAATCGGGAGGCTATTAAGAAAATCAAACATAAATACCGTCTTCCGACCACCGCCGAAGACGAAAGAGCTGCTGGGCTCAGCTAAAGACCCACTCAAACTAAACACACCTGGTATATACAGAATTGCCTGCGAATGTGGTGTGCAGTACATTGGTCAAACGCAGCGCTGCATCTCTAAAAGGTGCGAGGAACACATCAGGCATGTTCGACTTGGACAGATAGAGAAATCTGCTATAGCTGAACATAGCATCAAAGAAAACCACACCTTTGATTTCGAAAACACCAGAGTGCTGTGCCGAGCCGGAAGCTATTGGGATAGCGTCATTAAAGAATCAATAGAAATACGGGTCGACGAGAATCTTGTGAACAGGGACGAAGGCTATCAACTGAGCGCGGCCTGGAATCCAGCATTAGCCGCAATACGCCAGGAACGCAACAAGAACCGTCCGGCTCACGAGACGCGATCAGAATGCTCTGACGGAGACACGAACGGCGCACCCGCTTCCCCCTCCACCCCGCCCGCCGGCACCTCTGGACCCAGCCTCCCGCGGCCAGGTGGTGGGGGGCACACCTCAGGTATAAAGGGACCGGCATCCGCAAAGTCTCGGCACTTCGCCAGAAGATGATGAGTATGTCACTCGTCGAAACGTCGCAGTTTGAAGACACCGCCACCCGGCTGGAAGCCCGAGAACTCTTCGCCAGCTGTATACGCCGGGAAAGCATACATTCACATTTAGTCACGTACTTCAACAACGCATTTAGTTGAGGAACAGTGTGGTAGCGCATCGTATAAAGAAGACATGAACATGAATATTCAGTCTAGATGGCTTACCTGAGAGTATTGGTGGCTGAAGTGAAAATTACATTTCTTACTACATGTTGTAACATTGCAAGCATCGATTAGTGACATCAGCTCGACAGAAATTAGAAAACGTGCACTAATTTGGGTAACAAAACCGATCATCGAATACCTTGCGAACATTAGACTGTTAGTAAACTGTCTTTGTCGTGGCTTCTTACCGAAAGGTCGCGGTTTCGATATAGATGCTGACTTGTGGTGTGAGTATTTCGCATCAATGAACTGAGCAGTGGCTAATGGTTCAACAATGACTCTGAGCACTATGGGACTTAACATCTGTGGTCATCAGTCCCCTAGAACTTAGAACTACTTAAACCTACGTAACCTAAGGACACCACACACATCCATGCCCGAGGCAGGATTCGAACCTGCGACCGTAGCAGTCGCGCGGTTCCGGACTGAGCGCTTTTAGAAGGATCTTGTTGGCAGCTTTTTTACTTGCGTATTCGAAAAAAAAGGGCAATCATTTCTCAAAGCATTTACAGTAGCGCTGAGTAGCGTCTTCCGGAAATCACTACTTACAATTACATAAAGGTAAGTGTTTAATAGAAAACACTGTCAGCAGATACTTCAAAAGTATGTAATTATAATCCATTTAGTACAAAACTGCATTTAGCTTAAACATAGCTTGCATCGAAACAGAGATAACATTTATTCTGACTCAAAACTAATTTGTAGGCCCAAGTATGAAAGAATAAAAGAAAACTATTTTGGAACCTGAATAAGAAACTAGTATTTCGTTGCGTACCCAAGGGCTTTGATCACAGCTCCATGACTACTTGGCATCGAGTCCACAAGCTTTTGTAATGCATCAAGTGGGAGATTTGAGCATTTGTCAAATAACGCAGCAGCAAATTGCGTGCTGAGTAGCTCCACGACTGACACGTCGATCCAGGACATCCCAGAGGTCTTCAGTTGGATACAGATCGGAGCTCTGACTTGGCCACTACAAAAGTTGCATTTTCTAATCTGAAAAGATTTTTAAAACTTTTGTTTTTTATCATTGTCCTGCTAAAGCATCGAATTACGTGGCATTGTTATTCTCCCACGTGGAACGATATTCTTTTCTAAAATGTCACTCTATAGGAAACGATGCATTTTGCCTTTAATTTCGATTAGAGGACCATCCCAAAGTCTAGTAAAACATCATCCCCACGCCATGGCACTGCCACCACCAAGCATTATGGTCGGTACAACGTACTTTTTGCTGTCACTTTAATATTTCAGAGAACGTATACACTACACACCAGCAGAAGAAAGTAAATTACATTTTCCCTCGTAACTCCACAAAACCTTAAACCAATCAGTATCATTCCAAGTTTCATGTTTCTTTACGGGCGCTACCCTGGCCTTTCTAGGTTATGAATTTTTTGGTTTACGTAAGGGTCGTCTGCTGTTTACATCACATGCTGCCAGGCGGCGTTTTACAGGAGAGAGATACAGGTTCAGTCCATCTGGCTGCTCCGGATCATCCCTAATTTGTCGAGCGATTTTCCTACATCAGCAGCCAACTTCGTACAGGTCATCAAGTCCTTCCTCCTTGTTTTTCGAGGACGACCTGACCTTGGCATATTGAGTACTTTTCCTGTCGGTTTTTGCTGACGACTTCACACACTTTTTGTGATATGCCGTAGATTGTAGCATCGCTAGACTGCGGCTTTCCCGTCTTCAAAGCATGGAAAACAGCTTGTCTCACATAAACCGAGTTGTTGTTGTTGTGGTCTTCAGTCCTGAGACTGGTTTGATGCAGCTCTCCATGCTACTCTATCCTGTGCAAGCTTCTTCATCTCCCAATACGTACTGCAGCCTACATCCTTCTATATCTGCTTAGTGTATTCACCTCTTGGTCTCCCTCTACGATTTTTACCCTCCACGCTGCCCTCCAATACTAAATTTGTGATCCCTTGATGCCTCAGAACATGTCCTACCAATCGATCCCTTCTTCTTGTCAAGTTGTGCCACAAACTGCTCTTCTCCCCAATCCTATTCAATACTTCCACATTAGTTACGTGATCTACCCACCTAATCTTCAGCATTCTTCTGTAGCACCACATTTCAAAGGCTTTTATTCTCTTCTTGTCCAAACTATTTATCGTCCATGTTTCACTTCCATACATGGCTACACTCCATACAAATACTTTCAGAAACGACTTCCTGACATTTAAATCTATACTAGATGTTAACAAATTTCTCTTCTTCAGAAACGCTTTCCTTGCCATTGCCAGTCTACATATTATATCCCCTCTACTTCGACCACCAACAGTTACTTTGCTCCCCAAATACCAAAACTCCCTTACTGCTTTAAGTGTCTCATTTCCTAATCTAATTCCCTCAGCATCGCCTGACTTAATTCAACTACATTCCATTATCCTCGGTTTGCTTTTGTTGATGTTCATCTTATATCCTCCTTTTAAGATACTGTCCATTCCGTTCAACTGCTCTTCCAAGTCCTTTGCTGTCTCTGACAGAACTACAATGCCATCGGCGAACCTTAAAGTTTTTATTTATTCTCCATGGATTTTAATACCTACTCAGAATTTTTCTTTTGTAATAAACCGAGTAATCTTTGCGTTTTCGCGTGCTTCTAATTGTCTCTACAAATACCAAAACACTGTCTGAATGCCAAAGTAACAATAGGTAATGAGCTGGGTGACTCGCGTACGACATCACGAGGAGGGTACTTTCAGGTGCTGGGGACAACTAGAGCCGGAGGCGGCCTCTTGCGGGCCGAGCCGCTTGGATTGTGCTGTTCATGTCCGACGTGACCTGTCCAAGTGTTTCTGGGGAGCGGCTAGTGTGTTCCGCCTCCCCTGGATTTGGTGACGGCCGCTTCTTTCAACTGAGAGTAACAGCGTTCATGTTGGTAGTGCGACGCCCGCACTCTTTGCACAGCACTCTTTGGTGGCTCTTTGACACCACTAAAATTCTCAGCAAATAACTGACCACAACGTTTCCATGACTTTGTTGTCACGTAACTTTCGACAACGTACACCCATTTCTCTACTGTGAGTTCCAACGTCCCCTTTCCGTTTCTCCACTCACACTGACACAGCCCGCACTATGCTCTGAAACTGTGTGGGTCACATGGTGGGCGTACACATCGTGTGCGCGTCACTCGTTATGGTTATAAGCAAAATTTTATTTGCCCCACTTTGTATTTACATTCACTTATTCAATATGTCAATATCAGTTGGTTAACTGTTTCGATTTTTTAACTACACTCCTGGAAATTGAAATAAGAACACCGTGAATTCAATGTCCCAGGAAGGGGAAACTTTATTGACACATTCCTGGGGTCAGATACATCACATGATCACACTGACAGAACCACAGGCACATAGACACAGGCAACAGAGCATGCACAATGTCGGCACTAGTACAGTGTATATCCACCTTTCGCAGCAATGCAGGCTGCTATTCTCCCATGGAGACGATCGTAGAGATGCTGGATGTAGTCCTGTGGAACGGCTTGCCATGCCATTTCCACCTGGCGCGGCACGTGCACCTTCCGCCGACCACTGGCGACAACATCGATGTACTGTGGAGACCTCACGCCCCACGTGTTGAGCAATTCGGCGGTACGTCCACCCGGCCTCCCGCACGCCCACTATACGCCCTCGCTCAAAGTCCGTCAACTGCACATACGGTTCACGTCCACGCTGTCGCGGCATGCTACCAGTGTTAAAGACTGCGATGGAGCTCCGTATGCCACGGCAAACTGGCTGACACTGACGGCGGCGGTGCACAAATGCTGCGCAGCTAGCGCCATTCGACGGCCAACAACGCGGGTCCTGGTGTGTCCGCTGTGCCGTGCGTGAGATCATTGCTTGTACAGCCCTCTCGCAGTGTCCGGAGCAAGTATGGTGGGTCTGACACACCGGTGTCAATGTGTTCTTTTTTCCATTTCCAGGAGTGTATTTAAAAAACTGATTTATATAAGCTTTTGTCATTATTGTTGCATTAGGAAAAAATATTAATTATTTGCGCTCTGCCGTTTAAGTGCAGCTTTGTTGCTATTATTGTTCTGGTGAAAACTTTTTGCTCTTTAAAGCTGCTTTCTAATCAAGTGGAAAGCTGTTTATTAATTGTAATCTGATTTAAAATACACTCAGGCCATGTAACTATTACTGTTATTGCCCCAACTTATTTCCTGGTACAACCTTCCAAACCGCCGGCCGGTGTGGCCCAGCGGTTCTAGGCGCTTCAGTCTGGAACCGCGTGACCGCTACGATCGCAGGTTCGAATCCTGCCTCGGGCATGGATGTACGTGATATCTTTAGGTTAGTTAGGTTTAAGTAGTTCTATGTTCTAGGGGACTGATGACCTCAGAAGTTAAGTCCCATAGTGCTCAGAGCCTTCCGAACCACAGCCCCTTGCGCTACATTTTGCGACGTTTTAATCCAAAGAGATGCAGCAGTTAATGAATTCAGTACATCCAAAGCAAACTACGAAATGTATTTGGGCTAAGGGAGTATTCACTGAGGCGTCAAAGCAACTGATACAGGCATGCGTATTCAAATAGAGACGTGTAAACAGGCAGAATACGGCGCTGAAGTCAGCAACGCGTATATAAGACAACAAGTGTCTGTCGCAGTTCTTAGGTCGGTTCCTGCTGCTGAGGGTACCCGTGGTCTAGGGGTAGCGTCTTTGATTCATAATCAAAACGCCTTCGGTCCCGGGTTGAATCCCCGCCACTGCTTAAATTTTGATAAATAATCAGCATTGGCGGCCGAAGACTTCCGGCATAAGAAGTCAGCCTTATTCTGCCAACGGCCTTGTCAGAGAGGGCGGAGGAGCGGATAGAGGTTCAGGGCACTCTCTTGTTCTAGGGGTGGGAAATTGCCCCTAAAGGCGGAAGAATCAGCAATGATCAACGACATGAGGATGCAGAAGGCAATGGAAACCACTGCATTAAAGACACGTAACGTGTATCCACAGGACATGTGGCCGGTAATTGAAGAAGTGTCATGATGATCTCTCCATTGGCAAAAGATTCCGGAATAGTCACCCATTCGGATCTCCAGGAGGGGACTGCCAAGGGGGAGGTTACCATGAGAAAAAGAGTGAATAATCAACGAAAGGATAACGTTCTACGAGTCGGGGCGTGGAATGTCAGAAGCTTGAACGTGGTAGGGAAACTAGAAAATCTGAAAAGGGAAACGCAAAGGCTCAATCTAGATATAGTAGGGGTCAGTGGAGTGAAGTCGAAGGAAGACAAGGATTTCTGGTCAGATCAGTATCGGGTAATATCAACAGCAGCAGAAAATGGTATAACAGGTGTAGGATTCGTTATGAATAGGAAGGTAGGGCAGAGGGTGTGTTACTGTGAACAGTTCAGTGACCGGGTTGTTCTAATCAGAATCGACAGCAGACCAACACCGACAACGATAGTTCAGGTATACATGCCGACGTCGCAAGCTGAAGGTGAACAGATAGAGAAAGTCTATCAGGATATTGAAAGGGTAAGGCAGTATGTATAGGGGGACGAAAATCTAATAGTCATGGGCGACGGGAATGCAGTTGTAGGGGAAAGAGTAGAAAAAAAGGTTACAGGAGAATATGGGCTTGGGACAAGGAATGAAAGAGGAGGAAGACTAATTGAGTTCTGTAACAAGTTTCAGCTAGTAATAGCGAATACCCTGTTCAAGAATCACAAGAGGAGGAGGTATACTTGGAAAAGGCCGGGAGATACGGGAAGATTTCAATTAGATTACATCATCGTCAGACAGAGATTCCGAAATCAGATACTGGATTGTAAGGCGTACCCAGGAGCAGATATAGACTCAGATCACAATATAGTAGTGATGAAGAGTAGGCTGAAGTTCAAGACATTAGTCAGGAAGAATCAATACGCAAAGAAGTGGGATACGGAAGTACTAAGGAATGACGAGATACGTTTGAAGTTCTCTAACGCTATAGATACTGCAATAAGGAAGAGCGCAGTAGGCAGTACAGTTGAAGAGGAATGGACATCTCTAAAAAGGGCCATCACAGAAGTTGGGAAGGAAAACATAGGTACAAAGAAGGTAGCTGCGAAGAAACCATGGCTAACAGAAGAAATACTTCAGTTGATCGATGAAAGGAGGAAGTACAAACATGTTCCGGGAAAATCAGGAATACAGAAATACAAGTCGCTGAGGAATGAAATAAATAGGAAGTGCAGGGAAGCTAAGACGAAATGGCTGCAGGAAAAATGTGAAGACATCGAAAAAGATATGATTGTCGGAAGGACAGACTCAGCATACAGGAAAATCAAAACAACCTTTGGTGACATTAAAAGCAACGGTGGTAACATTAAGAGTGTAACGGGAATTCCACTGTTAAATTCAGAGGAGAGAACAGATAGGTGGAAAGAATACATTGAAAGCCTCTATAAGGGTGAAGATTTGTCTGATTTGATAGAAGAAGAAACAGGAGTCGATTTAGAAGAGATAGGGGATCCAGTATTAGAATCGGAATTTAAAAGAGCTTTGGAGGACTTACGGTCAAATAAGGCAGAAGAGATAGATAACATTCCATCAGAATTTCGAAAATCATTGGGGAAGTGGCAACAAAACGATTATTCACGTTGGTGTGTAGAATATATGAATCTGGCGATATACCATCTGACTTTCGGAAAAGCATCATCCACCCAATTCCGAAGACGGCAAGAGCTGACAAGTGCGAGAATTATTGCACAATCAGCTTAATGGCTCATGCATCGAAGCTGCTTACAAGACTAATATACAGAAGAATGGAAAAGAAAATTGAGAATGCGCTAGGTGACGATCAGTTCGGCTTTAGGAAAAGTAAAGGGGCGAGAGAGGCAATTCTGACGTTACGGCTAATAATGGAAGCAAGGCTAAAGAAAAATCAAGACACTTTCATAGGATTTGTCGACCTGGAAAAAGCGTTCGACAATATAAAATGGTGCAAGCTGTTCGAGATTCTGAAAAAAGTAGGGGTAAGCTATAGGGAGAGACGGGTCATATACAATATGTACAACAACCAAGAGGGAATAATAAGAGTGGACGATCAAGAACGAAGTGCTCGTATTAAGAAGGGTGTAAGACAAGGCTGTAGCCTTTCGCCCTACTCTTCAATCTGTACATCGAGGAAACAATGATGGAAATAAAAGAAAGGTTCAGGAGTGGAATTAAAATACAAGGTGAAAGGATATCAATGATACGATTCGCTGATGACATTGCTATCCTGTGTGAAAGTGAAGAAGAATTAAATGATCTGCTGAACGGAATGAACAGTCTAATGAGTACACAGTATGGTTTGAGAGTAAATCGGAGAAAGACGAAGGTAATGAGAAGTAGTAGAAATGAGAACAGCGAGAAACTTAACATCAGGATTGATGGTCACGAAGTCAATGAAGTTAAGGAATTCTGCTACCTAGGCAGTAAAATAACCAATGACGGACGGAGCAAGGAGGACATCAAAAGCAGACTCGCTATGGCAAAAAGGCATTTCTGGCCAAGAGAAGTCTACTAATATCAAATACCGGCCTTAATTTGAGGAAGAAATTTCTGAGGATGTACGTATGGAGTACAGCATTGTATGGTAGTGAAACATGGACTGTGGGAAAACCGGAACAGAAGAGAATCGAAGCATTTGTAGATGTGGTGCTATAGACGAATGTTGAAAATTAGGTGGACTGATAAGGTAAGGAATGAGGAGGTTCTACGCAGAATCGGAGAGGAAAGTAATATGTGGAAAACACTGATAAGGAGAAGGGACAGGATGATAGGACATCTGCTGAGACATTAGGGAATGACTTCCATGGTACTAGAGGGAGCTGTAGAGGGCAAAAAACTGTAGAGGAAGACAGAGATTGGAATACGTCAAGCAAATAATTGAGGACGTAGGTTGCAAGTGCTACTCTGAGATGAAGAGGTTAGCACAAGAAAGGAATTCGTGGCGGGCCGCATCAAACCAGTCACTAGACTGATGACCAAAAAAAAAAAAACTGCTGCTACAATGGCAGGTTATCAAAAGTTAATAGAATTCGAATGTGGTGTTATAGTCGGCGCATTAGCGATGGGACGTAGCATCTCCGAGGTAGCGATGAAGTGGGGATTTTCCCGTAAGACCGTTTCACGAGTGTACCGCGAATATCGGGATCCGGGAAACATCAAATCCCCGACATCGCTGCGGCCGGAAAAGATCCTTCAAGAACGGGAACAACGCCGACTGAAGAGAATCGTTCAACGTGACAGAAGTGCAACCTTTCCGCAAATTTCTGCAGATTTTCATGCTGGGTCATTAACAGGTGTCAGCGTGCGAAGCATCAAACGAAACATCATAGATATGGGCTTTCGGGGCCGAAGGCCTACTCGTGTACACTTGATGACTGCACGCCACAATGCTATACGCCTCGGCGTGGCCTGTCAACGCCGACATCGGACTGTTGATGACAGGAAACATGTTGCCTGGTCGGATGATCCTCGTGTCAAATTGTATCTAGTGCATTTCTCCAGGGGACTGTCCATGCTGGTGGAGGCTCTGTAATGGTGTGGGGCGTGTGCAGTTGGGATGATATGGGACCCGTAATAATCTTAATACATCTAGATACCACTCTGATAGGTGACACGTACGTAAGCATCCAGTCTGAACACTTGCATTCATTCATTCATGACCACTGTGCATTTCGAAGGACTTGGAGAATTTCAGCAGGAGAAATGCGACACACCACACGTCCGTAATTGCTACAGAGTGGCTCCAGGAACACTCTTCTGAGTTTAAACACTTCCGATGGCTACCGAACTCCCCAGACATGAACATTATTGAGCATATCTATGATGCCTTGCAAAGTGCTGTTCACAAGAGGTCTTCACCCCCTCGTACTCTTACAAATTTATGGACAGCCCTGTAGGATTCATGGTGCCAATTACCTCCAGCGCTACTTCATACATTAGTCGAGTCCATGGCACGTCGTATTGCGGCACTTCTGCGTGCTTGCGGGAGCCCTACACGGTATTAGGCAGGTGTACCAGTTTCTTTTCTTCAGTCTGTATTCTTACACTCTTATTGTGACCGTGGTTGTTTACTAGATACGTAATCACAGCAGCGTGAAGCTTTTGATGAAGTGACACAGTTGTATGCGTTGCTCTGTTGTTATTGCATACTAACAGTACTGACAACGTAGCACCGCAACTACAAGATACTTTTGATCGCTGCTGTACCTCATTTAGTTAGTAAACGTAGACCTGAAGAGATTTTCACTCTGCACCGGAGTGTGCGCTGATATGAAACATCCTGGCAGATTAAAACTGTGTGCCAGGCCGAGACTCGAACTCGGGACCTTTGCCTTTCGCGGGCAAGTGGTTATGCCAACTGAGCTACCCAAGCACGACTCACGACCCGTCCTCACAGGTTTACTTCTGCCAGTACCTCGTCTCCTACCTTCCAAACTTTACAGAAGCTCTCCTGCCAAACATTCCCCAGGCTGTGGCTAACCCATGTCTCCGCAATTTCCCTTCTTTCAGGAGTGCTACTTGTGCAAGGTTCGCAGGAGAGCTTCTGTAAAGTTTGGAAGGTAGGAGACGAGGTACTGGCAGAAGTAAAGTTGTGAGGACGGGTCGTGAGTCGTGCTTGGGTAGCTCAGTTGGTAGAGCACTTTCCCGCGAAAGGCAAAGGTCCTGAGTTCGAGTCTCGGTCCGGCACAGAGTCTTAATCTGCCAGGAAGTTTCATAACAGCACACACTCTGCTGCAGAGTGAAAATCTCATTCGGGAATATTCTATTTTTCTGGTCCATTGAACTAAGTCCTGCTATTATATAATCACAGTGAAATAACCTTCTCATACCCGGGACAACCCAGATGCAGGGGGGGGGGGGATGGAAGAAGGCACTACCCAAAAAGATGACATAGTATTGATGGTATAGCGGCTGGCGCACCGGAAAAGTAAAGCCATCTTGCAGGAATGTCCAAAAATCAAGAACACTCGTATCGCCTTCATGGAACAAATAAGAGATCGAGTATTTTTATCCAGTTCACCACGTTGGTGTTCGTACGTGAGAAATAAGTCTCATCTGGGAACAGAAGTGTCTTCGGTGTAATGGCATGGGGAGACGTACGTAGAAGAAACGCAAGCATCTTCTGAATTACCTGTGACACATCTGCAGAAGATCCACACATCTGTCGATGTTCGTCCGTATCAAGCGTGTGATGACGAGGGCATATCGGCGAATTTGTCATTTTTATGGCATGCAGACGAAGTTGTGTCATGTATTTCCCATTAACAACCAGATACCACATCGCATGAGCGCTCATTTCGAGGAGGACATGGTGAACAGAACACCAAACCGCCTGACCTCGGCCACTGAGTCGGTAGTTTTATATAGTTAAGGACAGTATGATATCGAGAACTAACATTTCTGTTATGTGTATCTGTTGTGTGTGTTAAACTTACACTAAACTGCTACGAACTTATGCACCAACTGTGAGTATGCGGGTTTTATTTTGTCAAGTTGCACAATGGACTGATCCAACAAGTACCCTTTGGCTTCTGCAAGAAACAATTTCCACCTCACACTACTACAGAAGTCAGACAGATGCTCCTAATGCACCAACAAGAACTGCTTGAGACACATTCAGCAACAAATATCTTCTAGAGTTGTCCGCTGTAAGGTAAAGTCACAATAGTGGAATACATGGGTACTGAAGTATTGCTAGTTAGTGTAAGAAAAACATTAAACGAACGAAATATATTATTTATTGCAAAAAATTCTGAGAAATCAAGTGAAACTTTTTCTTATAAATTAATAAATTTACGGGTTCTTTTCGCAATAGCAGATTGCCTCTTATGGATAGAAATGCTATTATTTTACGAAGTATGGAAAGGTTCTTTGTTATTTACTCGGCAGATGGCTGACAGCTGCGCCTACACAACTTGAATAACTTTTCTAGGTACAGTCAAGGCTGTTGCGCGAGAAATGTAATGGAGTGTTCTGTTATGGAGGACAGATGGGGCTTGCATACACTGTGGCGCACAATACCGTGAACTGTGACGACTGCTGCCTGTGTCGCTCGCTGCTGACAAGTAACACAACTATCTCTATCTGGATTGACCTTCGCCAATCAAACTCTCCCTACTCCCAGATGAAGTCAAGGACCCCTATCCACCCCTAGTCTAACTATTGGCTTGGTACACCTGTCAGATAACCAGTCCACCGCGATGCCACTCAGTATTCGCTTGCAGGCGTTTAACTAGTACTCTCTCCATTGTCACACCGCACAATAAGTGTGACAGCCAACACAGTGAACAACGCTTGATCGTGAGCGACTCAATATAGAGTATCACTCCGATTTGTTAATGACAGAGGTGCTCTCCCAGTGAAGTACTGAGGAGAGACTTTGTTCCTCGCTTTTGCGTAACGTACGAGCGCACTCGCTCTCGTTACGTGTTTCCGCTCAAAGAGTGACAACGGAACGACCCCTTTTTCTGGAAAAGTTGCAAGGGTATATCTTCCGCTGTCTTCCCTCACTCCTCTGGCTCTTTGCGTCAGAAATATTCTGCCAATCAGCGTTGCTCTTTTAAATGGGAGAATGACGTTTCATTTCAGTCGACAAATGCGGAAAGATGTAGCATCTCTGTTAGGTGTATACTGTGTTCCTGTGAGAACTCCGTAACTATGCAGTCGGTCCGTTAAAAAATGCGTCTTCTGGGCGCACCCACACAATGTAGCGGAATTTTCTTTTAAGTCGAACACAGGGGTCGTTATCCCTTCACTCTGGCAAAAGCTGTCTTCTCTCTGGGCGGTCACTCCAGCCGAAGTAGGTGTGTTGACTCACCCCTCTTAAGGGACAGGCCTCCCAGAGGACTGGTTGCCTCTTTAGTGTTGTGTATGCCAGTCTCGACTTTTTCAGCCTTGGTGCACACTTGCGATTTACTTATTACATTTGCATATCGCTTACATGAATTAATACAAAATTGACTCTACCTTATCGAGTATGGGTTCGAATGAAGTGTCTTGATGTGCAGAATACGATTGTGAGAACGGAATATGTAACAAATGAAGATCAGGAGACCACACCACCTTACATACACCCCCTCCCCCCCCCCACCTTGTGACAAAATGTTTGTCTAGGGTTTGTCAATGCCAAGGAAAACATTGACAAAGTGAGGCAAAAATTGATCTTTTGGATTTTCCAATAAACTTTCTCAGCCATTCTTAACAATCTTTTAATTACACTCCTGGAAATTGAAATAAGAACACCGTGAATTCATTGTCCCAGGAAGGGGAAACTTTATTGACACATTCCTGGGGTCAGATACATCACATGATCACACTGACAGAACCACAGGCACATAGACACAGGCAACAGAGCATGCACAATGTCGGCACTAGTACAGTGTATATCCACCTTTCGCAGCAATGCAGGCTGCTATTCTCCCATGGAGACGATCGTAGAGATGCTGGATGTAGTCCTGTGGAACGGCTTCCCATGCCATTTCCACCTGGCGCCTCAGTTGGACCAGCGTTCGTGCTGGACGTGCAGACCGCGTGAGACGACGCTTCATCCAGTCCCAAACATGCTCAATGGGGGACAGATCCGGAGATCTTGCTGGCCAGGGTAGTTGACTTACACCTTCTAGAGCACGTTGGGTGGCACGGGATACATGCGGACGTGCATTGTCCTGTTGGAACAGCAAGTTCCCTTGCCGGTCTAGGAATGGTAGAACGATGGGTTCGATGACGGTTTGGATGTACCGTGCACTATTCAGTGTCCCCTCGACGATCACCAGTGGTGTACGGCCAGTGTAGGAGATCGCTCCCCACACCATGATGCCGGGTGTTGGCCCTGTGTGCCTCGGTCGTATGCAGGCCTGATTGTGGCGCTCACCTGCACGGCGCCAAACACGCATACGACCATCATTGGCACCAAGGCAGAAGCGACTCTCATCGCTGAAAACGGCACGTCTCCATTCGTCCCTCCATTCACGCCTGTCGCGACACCACTGGAGGCGGGCTGCACGATGTTGGGGCGTGAGCGGAAGACGGCCTAAGGTGTGCGGGACCGTAGCCCAGCTTCATGGAGACGGTTGCGAATGGTCCTCGCCGATACCCCAGGAGCAACAGTGTCCCTAATTTGCTGGGAAGTGGCGGTGCGGTCCCCTACGGCACTGCGTAGGATCCTACGGTCTTGGCGTGCAACCGTGCGTCGCTGCGGTCCGGTCCCAGGTCGACGGGCACGTGCACCTTCCGCCGACCACTGGCGACAACATCGATGTACTGTGGAGACCTCACGCCCCACGTGTTGAGCAACTGGCGGTACGTCCACCCGGCCTCCCGCATGCCCACTATACGCCCTCGCTCAAAGTCTGTCAACTGCACATACGGTTCACGTCCACGCTGTCGCGGCATGCTACCAGTGTTAAAGACTGCGATGGAGCTCCGTATGCCACGGCAAACTGGCTGACACTGACGGCGGCGGTGCACAAATGCTGCGCAGCTAGCGCCATTCGACGGCCAACACCGCGGTTCCTGGTGTGTCCGCTGTGCCGTGCGTGTGATCATTGCTTGTACAGCCCTCTCGCAGTGTCCGGAGCAAATATGGTGGGTCTGACACACCGGTGTCAATGTGTTCTTTTTTCCATTTCCAGGAGTGTATTTCTTTAGAGATATTGTTTCTAGTTTTTAATTACACAATTTGTGTTGTGTTGTTAGGCAAGCATAGACTTTCCAAAGTTTGATTTTCCTTGTCATTGCCATTATGTGTCTCTGTTTTTCTTTTTCATTTCCAAAAGTTGCTTTTACAATATTAATTTTTCTAAACTCGTTAGTGTACAGTGTATCATGTCCTATTGTGGTTATTTCTTTTCTTTAGTTAAGCTTTGCAGGAATGTTCGCAAAAGCTCTATTGCTTCACTATGTTTCGTTTATTTATTTCTTTTATGTGTCACTGCTTTTTTTTTTTAAAAAAAAAGAAAGGTATGAAGAAGGTTTTCTCTTAATTCTAGCCTCGGTACTAATGTTACGATTGCAACAAAAATGTATTTATGAACATTTTTTACAGAAGGAAAATACCACATAATTCTTTTTCTAATTCTATATATAAAGGAAATAAGAGATTGTATGACTATCCTAATTCAGTTCCTTTCTCAAAAGTTTTGAGGTATGTAAAAATTAGGGACTTTACATATTTAATAAAATATTGACTTGTACAAATAGAAAGAAGGTAAGTATTATTCGCATATATCTAGTTTTTATAATCTACACTGGTTGTATTTACTCTGTCCATTTCTTTGTTCGACGATCCCCATGGAAGTGCTGAAAGGCGTCAACTCATTTATAAGGGTGTCACAAATCATGTGAGAAGCACTCTAGCATGAAATGCTGGGTCTTATTTGTTGATGTCCTCAAGTAGTGGTATTTTTAACCGATGATGATGATAGCGGTTTATTCAGTATTCGGTGATGTCTTAGTACTCCTTTGCTGTCACACCAGGGGCAGTATGGCAGTTCGATGATTGTAGTAAGTTGGTGATTACCGACGATTGTCATCCAATATATGTGCTGTGATGTCTTGGTACTCCACACCTGGTTTGGTATGGCAATTTGGTGCCGTGTTAGGGAGAATGATGTTCATTTTGCTGAATCCATTTCTGGATAATCTTTGTTGGTACCGCTTAATATTCCATTTGCTGTTCGTTTGTATTTGTTTGACTATTCAAGGTTTGTAGTCTTGTCGTATTGTGGGGCGGCGTTTAAGAAGGGAAATATTGTTGTTGCTGTATAAAAGTTTGTTTGTTGAATCAGTTTCTGGCTATTAGAATGTTGTTAATGCTATCTTTCGCCGTTCTCAACACTGGCTCTCTATTTACTTTTTAGGCACCCAGAAAGTGATTTAACAAAACGTGAAGCCTGTAATTAGAGTTCCTAGTGCCCACTTTAACTGAGAGTACCATTATAGCTGCAGCTTATAGCTCTGAGGAATTAGGAGATTGTCCGGGATTTCTAATCAAAAACGATTTCCCAAAATAGTCGAGTATATTCTCAAAGTCACTGATAAAAAAACATAAGTATCCCTACAACCTAACTAACAGAGCAGTTCAGAGTCTAATGCGCTGATGCAACTATAAATGTCCGAATTAAATGTTGAAATGAATGCTCGCCATAATTTGATGAGAATATTTCATCAAACGCCACGCTAAATAATTGGTAGAATGTCTGTCCCGCGACGGCACGTGAAAATACGACAATACGCAAACTGAAGCTAGATAATGAAAATCGTCCCAGAATTAACACTTCACTTGAAATGATTTCATGGTTCCGCGCATCACAAGTAACTGAATACGGCATCCGAGGCTGTTAGTAGCAGTGATACCGACGCGACGCGACTGCCGACACAGATGGCGTGTCATTCAGCGTCTGGAGAGAACTGGGGCCTTGCTTCCTCGCGCAACGCTCTTATATATAAAGCCGACTAGCCGCTGGGCTAGTAACGCACCACTTCAAGTTACATAATAAATTATAGCTTCTCTTGCTGATGGCCGAAGAAGCTCCTAATTTAAATGTGCATTCAGCACGCAGGTAAGTATTGATAATAAAATTTTGACGTGGCTAAGTTAAGTATTGTGGGCGAGAGAATTAATTTAATTGCACTGCACGCAGCAGATGAGCTCTGAACTGTCCCTTTTGAGATCCGATATCGCCATAATTTTATAGGTATTCAAAAGAAACTTTTCACATCTTCATAGTCATAGCGGATCTCCAACCTATTTAAATCTAAACATCCTAGCCTTATTTCTTAGCCTACTTAATCTATCTTGCTTCCTTCAGTTTTGAGACGAAAACCAGAAAATCATGAATTTCCACTAAAGTCTTAATTTGTGAAATCCAATGTACTGTTTTTATTAAATCATTATGAAATATGAATCTAAATATAAATTTTGAAGTCTCTAGCTCTTTTCTGTTGCGCCAATGATTTTTACAGAAAAACGTCCAAATTTCGGAAATGGCTTAAGTTATCGAACTGATATTCAACACACATTAATTTAGTATTATTTCTGACATGCTACAAAAGTTTTAGGTAATTTGCTTGATTTTTAAGGTATTGCGCAACATTTATGACGTCAGAGCTAGTTACAGCAGACTGGCTGACACACAATGGAAACTAATGTGAATTTACTACAGCGTGAGTAGGCTGCTTCCCTACATCACCCTCTACTTAAATTTTTTGTTTATGAATGTTAATGAATGAAAAAAAAATTAATTACAAAAAGGGAAGCAAGAGTACAGTTTAACTCCCTATGAAAATTGAAATGTAAACATATAGACACATTAAAGAAAACTGATTACCTACATTAATTATTTAAATCGTGGGCATGTTCACTGCCTTTTTAAACAATCTCATTGCTCAAAATTTTAAGCAAAGTCAATGAAATATTTTGGCATACATATTGCCTTAGACAAACAAACACATACAAATTGAAAAATTATGAAAATCTTAGATCCATTAAATACATTAAATACATTTTTAAGTACACAAATTCAACGAAAATAACATGATACATAAACAGATGATTATCTCTTAGCAGTCTTTTCTAAACCTGAAACAAAAGTTCACACATAATTTTTACACACATGGTTGTAGCCGCTTTGGATGGCGTCCTACACTTCCATTTACAAAGGTAGAGGAGGGAAGTTGCTATGGTGTGCGTCCTTCTCGTTCACTCTAAATTACATGGGGAAAGGGGAGGGGTCACTGTGAGTTGTGTCCAAGTCACTCCACGCTTTCACGCAGCTACCAGGCTGCCATTATCTGGTTTGTCCTGTAGAACAAACAAAAAGAGTGCCTCAGACTCTGTTCACTTAATATCTAAAGGTGGGTCACAATGAAATGGGGATATATACATTTTTATCTTTCAATATTTTGCTGGAACAAAGTTAACAGAACCTTTTAAGTTTTGCTCTCGTGGTTACTTAATTGTCATAAAATCGGTAAATAAATGGCTCAAATCGCCGTTAGTCACGTACTAGAGACAATTTATGCTCAAGGCATATAATCATAAATCATATTTAATCCGAATTTATTATTTCTGGGCCGGAACCCTGAACCAATGCTCGGTACATTCTTGATACATTTGTACACTCCTGGAAATGGAAAAAAGAACACATTGACACCGGTGTGTCAGACCCACCATACTTACTCCGGACACTGCGAGAGGGCTGTACAAGCAATGATCACACGCACGGCACAGCGGACACACCAGGAACCGCGGTGTTGGCCGTCGAATGGCGCTAGCTGCGCAGCATTTGTGCAGTGTCAGCCAGTTTGCCGTGGTATACGGAGCTCCATCGCAGTCTTTAACATTGGTAGCATGCCGCGACAGCGTGGACGTGAACCGTATGTGCAGTTGACGGACTTTGAGCGAGGGCGTATAGTGGGCATGCGGGAGGCCGGGTGGACATACCGCCGAATTGTTCAACACGTGGGGCGTGAGGTCTCCACAGTACATCGATGTTGTCGCCAGTGGTCGGCGGAAGGTGCACGTGCCCGTCGACCTGGGACCGGACCGCAGCGACGCACGGATGCACGCCAAGACCGTAGGATCCTACGCAGTGCCGTAGGGGACCGCACCGCCACTTCCCAGCAAATTAGGGACACTGTTGCTCCTGGGGTATCGGCGAGGACCATTCGCAACCGTCTCCATGAAGCTGGGCTACGGTCCCGCACACCGTTAGGCCGTCTTCCGCTCACGCCCCAACATCGTGCAGCCCGCCTCCAGTAGTGTCGCGACAGGCGTGAATGGAGGGACGAATGGAGACGTGTCGTCTTCAGCGATGAGAGTCGCTTCTGCCTTGGTGCCAATGATGGTCGTATGCGTGTTTGGCGCCGTGCAGGTGAGCGCCACAATCAGGACTGCATACGACCGAGGCACACAGGGCCAACACCCGGCATCATGGTGTGGGGAGCGATCTCCTACACTGGCCGTACACCACTGGTGATCGTCGAGGGGACACTGAATAGTGCACGGTACATCCAAACCGTCATCGAACCCATCGTTCTACCATTCCTAGACCGGCAAGGGAACTTGCTGTTCCAACAGGACAATGCACGTCCGCATGTATCCCGTGCCATCCAACGTGCTCTAGAAGGTGTAAGTCAACTACCCTGGCCAGCAAGATCTCCGGATCTGTCCCCCATTGAGCATGTTTGGGACTGGATGAAGCTTCGTCTCACGCGGTCTGCACGTCCAGCACGAACGCTGGTCCAACTGAGGCGGCAGGTGGAAATGGCATGGCAAGCCGTTCCACAGGACTACATCCAGCATCTCTACGATCGTCTCCATGGGAGAACAGCAGCCTGCATTGCTGCGAAAGGTGGATATACACTGTAGTAGTGCCGACATTGTGCATGCTCTGTTGCCTGTGTCTATGTGCCTGTGGTTCTGTCAGTGTGATCATGTGATGTATCTGACCCCAGGAATGTGTCAATAAAGCTTCCCCTTCCTGGGACAATGAATTCACGGTGTTCTTATTTCAATTTCCAGGAGTGTATTTTACTCACTTAGCTGACTCATCTTTGATTACCTTATTCTTAGAGATAGTATGAGTATATTTGATTAGTGGTTGTTTTCTCAGATTCTTTTTACATGTGAGTAATTTTTGGTAATAGTACAGTTGTGAGTGTTCAAAACACACTACGTTTAGTTGACTACTAAATCCACTTATTGGTCCTCTGCTGTTGTCAGTTCCACATCTGCAATTAGGTACTTACTTACTTTGAATTGTATTTATGCTGAGCTAAAATAATGTTTCGCGTCTGCCATTATGTTACTTATTTACTTTGCTAATGTATGTACTTATTTAACACTCACTCTCTTAATATTTAAAGCATAGGATAGCACATTTATTTCATATCTTTAGTGTATTGCAGCTGATCAGTTTGCTCACGTGGCAATCCATTTCCACTCGATCGGACGCTGAAACCACAAGTAGTCTCTCTCGACTTACCACTAAAATGCATCAAGTAATTATGGACGAGCGTAATGCTAATTTCCTTAAACCTATAGGACACCATGAGCTGCTCTGTCTCATCTAACATAAGGGTACCTATGGTCATATTCACGCCTCCAACTCATAACCTCAATACGTGTAGGTGTATCCTGTCACACACTACACCAAAATAATGGCCAGCTCCAACCTTATAAATACTTCAGGGACGTGTTCTTCACGTCTCAACCACAAACACTGCTCAAATCTATTACACTGCCTTTCCTTGCTACACCAGGTGAGTTTATTCTTACAACTTATCTGCGTATTTCTGTTTGGCACAACATTACTGTCATTTGGATGACATTGTTGGTTCTGATAATTATTTTCCCAATTCCTACCTCTCCTAGGATGGCGAACACCTACTGTTCTGATGTTTACATTGCCATTTTGCTCGTTCCTAAAATTACTACTATTGTTATTAGCATTTCTGTTATTATGTGCTTGCTCCTCATTGGCAGCAACACGTTCTACACGTTCCAAATACTCAATGAAACGATCCAGATTGTCTCTAGGGGCAGATATAATTCTAGTTTGCCAATACCATGGCAGTTTGGCTTCAAGACCTAGTATAATCATTTCAGGTTTCAGCTTTTCGTCCAAATGTGACAAACGTGAAATCCATGACCTAGCAAACTCTTTAATTGATTCTTTGCCTGCATTGAAGCTTTTTCCACTCCAAAATTCTCTCAACACTTCATTTTGCTTATTGCTAGACCAATACTCATTAATAAAAGCTGTTTTAAATTCCGCTAATGTTTTACACTTTAACATAACATCAGCTGACCAACGCATGGCGTCACCTGCTAAATGACTTCTAATAAATGAGATTTCCTCTCGTTCAGACCAAGTTGGTGGAATCACATCTTCAAAATCGTTCCAGAAATCCAGCGGATGGATATTTTTATCTGGATCGAACCGCAAGAACTGCCGACACCCGATAAAAGCGGCGTTTGCAGCTACAACTTGTTGTATATTACCATTACCAGAAGCTACTGAAGCTACTTTACTCTCAAGGTTAGCAATGTTAGTACTTATAATTTCTACTTTCATTTCCACATCATCTACTCTTTGCACAATATGAGTAGTATCAGTTTTGATTGCGTCTACTTCTGCTTGACATATGTTTACTTTTATATTAACATCTTTAAATCTATCTGAGCACAGTTCAGATTCCGCCTCGATCTTTTCTGTTAACTTGTGCTCCAGCTTCGCATCTTCCATTTGGAAGTCTTTGCGAACCTCAGCAACTTCGGATTTAACTGTTTTATACATTTCAGAAAACTGTTGAGCAACCTATTTCTTAATATCCTCATGATTGTAATCAATTTTACAATTCAAACTGTCTAGGTCCTCTTTCAACTTATTGCAACTAGCCTTGAAAGAATTTTCTAATTCAGCTTTATTGGATTCTAATTTATTGTCCATTGCCTAAAACCGTTTATTAAAATTAGTTTGGCTGGCCACAATCTCATACTTTAATTCAGCATTACTGCTTTTGACCTCAGTTATTTCAGACTTAAATTCAGCATTACTGGCAGCTATTGCTTGTAATATAACATTTAAATCAACAGCACCAGTATCTTTGGGTTGCTCACTAGCTGGCTTTTTATCACACTCAGGTGACGAAAAACTAGCTCCAATACCAGAATCATCAAAACTACATGAAACTGCAGATTGATCAGTTATATCTAACTTCTCCTTCTTAAACTCTACCATCTCTGATGACTGTTTCATTATTAATTCATCAGAGAAACTATCATCCAATAAATTTACAATTTCTGCTTTCTGCTTTACTACAGGGGTCTCTATTATTGAATCATTGCCCCTTCCCACACTACTGTCAGGAGACAATATTTCATATATCACTTTAACATTACTACTTTCATGCATGTTTATACTTGAAACGTTGTCTGAATCTACAGTTCCCTCAACAGACATAGGTTCTGATTTAAGTTTAACTTCAGTTTCTTTTGGCGGTTCCATCGCCGACAGTCTTTTAGTGCAGGTTAGTAAAATTTTTAACAGCTTTTCACTTCACTTAGTTCCTTCTGCACGACGTATGGCGTTGCCGGCGCGGCGTACCAGGACTACTGATGCGACGTGGCACGTTGAACTGCAGACGGCACTCCGACGGCAGTTGTGTGTTTGCGTGGGCCGTAACTGCAGGCGCGATTCCGGCTGCTCCAGCGGACGACTGCGGTACGGTGAAACTGGCTTCTCGCGATGCCGGCAGCACCGCTAGACTCAGTGCCAGCTCCGTCAATACGGATGCGTTGTTAATCCAATTGCGTCGTCCACATGCACACGTAACACTTTCACTGTTCTATTACTCAGCTGCGTGTCGCATTTCACTCGCGAATCCGAATAGTTAAAAATCACTTTCACTTAGTTGATTTCCCAGCCGATGCACCATATGTGGGGCGGCGTTTAAGAAGGGAAATATTGTTGTTGCTGTATAAAAGTTTGTTTGTTGAATCAGTTTCTGGCTATTAGAATGTTGTTAATGCTATCTTTCGCCGTTCTCAACACTGGCTCTCTATTTACTTTTTAGGCACCCAGAAAGTGATTTAACAAAACGTGAAGCCTGTAATTAGAGTTCCTAGTGCCCACTTTAACTGAGAGTACCATTATAGCTGCAGCTTATAGCTCTGAGGAATTAGGAGATTGTCCGGGATTTCTAATCAAAAACGATTTCCCAAAATAGTCGAGTATATTCTCAAAGTCACTGATAAAAAAACATAAGTATCCCTACAACCTAACTAACAGAGCAGTTCAGAGTCTAATGCGCTGATGCAACTATAAATGTCCGAATTAAATGTTGAAATGAATGCTCGCCATAATTTGATGAGAATATTTCATCAAACGCCACGCTAAATAATTGGTAGAATGTCTGTCCCGCGACGGCACGTGAAAATACGACAATACGCAAACTGAAGCTAGATAATGAAAATCGTCCCAGAATTAACACTTCACTTGAAATGATTTCATGGTTCCGCGCATCACAAGTAACTGAATACGGCATCCGAGGCTGTTAGTAGCAGTGATACCGACGCGACGCGACTGCCGACACAGATGGCGTGTCATTCAGCGTCTGGAGAGAACTGGGGCCTTGCTTCCTCGCGCAACGCTCTTATATATAAAGCCGACTAGCCGCTGGGCTAGTAACGCACCACTTCAAGTTACATAATAAATTATAGCTTCTCTTGCTGATGGCCGAAGAAGCTCCTAATTTAAATGTGCATTCAGCACGCAGGTAAGTATTGATAATAAAATTTTGACGTGGCTAAGTTAAGTATTGTGGGCGAGAGAATTAATTTAATTGCACTGCACGCAGCAGATGAGCTCTGAACTGTCCCTTTTGAGATCCGATATCGCCATAATTTTATAGGTATTCAAAAGAAACTTTTCACATCTTCATAGTCATAGCGGATCTCCAACCTATTTAAATCTAAACATCCTAGCCTTATTTCTTAGCCTACTTAATCTATCTTGCTTCCTTCAGTTTTGAGACGAAAACCAGAAAATCATGAATTTCCACTAAAGTCTTAATTTGTGAAATCCAATGTACTGTTTTTATTAAATCATTATGAAATATGAATCTAAATATAAATTTTGAAGTCTCTAGCTCTTTTCTGTTGCGCCAATGATTTTTTCCAGAAAAACGTCCAAATTTCGGAAATGGCTTAAGTTATCGAACTGATATTCAACACACATTAATTTAGTATTATTTCTGACATGCTACAAAAGTTTTAGGTAATTTGCTTGATTTTTAAGGTATTGCGCAACATTTATGACGTCAGAGCTAGTTACAGCAGACTGGCTGACACACAATGGAAACTGATGTGAATTTACTACAGCGTGAGTAGGCTGCTTCCCTACAGTATCATGATTCCCCCCACACTTGTCCATGAAGTAGCAGTATCGTGGCATATGACATGTCCATTGTTCTTCTGAAGAACAACCCGGTTCCAACCTGCATTTCCAGTGTGGCGTTGGTCATCATGTTGTCATTGCCCTAAGTGCTATCCCAACATGTCTGTACTCTCTCCGCCGCTATCTCGAAGCATCTGATGTTGAGGGAGCTGGCGATTGATGTCCCACTGACGCTTAGAAATATTTACAATTTTGTTTTACATATATTTGTTATTTGTTATTGCTATTTACAAAAAAAAACTCTGATTTTATGTAACGCAAAAATTTTCTGATAGTGCCAAAATTTTTAGATTTTGATATATATATACACTCCTGGAAATTGAAATAAGAACACCGTGAATTCATTGTCCCAGGAAGGGGAAACTTTATTGACACATTCCTGGGGTCAGATACATCACATGATCACACTGACACAACCACAGGCACATAGACACAGGCAACAGAGCATGCACAATGTCGGCACTAGTACAGTGTATATCCACCTTTCGCAGCAATGCAGGCTGCTATTCTCCCATGGAGACGATCGTAGAGATGCTGGATGTAGTCCTGTGGAACGGCTTGCCATGCCATTTCCACCTGGCGCCTCAGTTGGACCAGCGTTCGTGCTGGACGTGCAGACCGCGTGAGACGACGCTTCATCCAGTCCCAAACATGCTCAATGGGGGACAGATCCGGAGATCTTGCTGGCCAGGGTAGTTGACTTACATCTTCTAGAGCACGTTGGGTGGCACGGGATACATGGGGATGTGCATTGTCCTGTTGGAGCAGCAAGTTCCCTTGCCGGTCTAGGAATGGTAGAACGATGGGTTCGATGACGGTTTGGATGTACCGTGCACTATTCAGTGTCCCCTCGACGATCACCAGTGGTGTACGGCCAGTGTAGGAGATCGCTCCCCACACCATGATGCCGGGTGTTGGCCCTGTGTGCCTCGGTCGTATGCAGTCCTGATTGTGGCGCTCACCTGCACGGCGCCAAACACGCATACGACCATCATTGGCACCAAGGCAGAAGCGACTCTCATCGCTGAAGACGACACGTCTCCATTCGTCCCTCCATTCACGCCTGTCGCGACACCACTGGAGGCGGGCTTCACGATGTTGGGGCGTGAGCGGAAGACGGCCTAACGGTGTGCGGGACCGTAGCCCAGCTTCATGGAGACGGTTGCGAATGGTCCTCCCCGATACCCCAGGAGCAACAGTGTCCCTAATTTGCTGGGAAGTGGCGGTGCGGTCCCCTACGGCACTGCGTAGGATCCTACGGTCTTGGCGTGCATCCGTGCGTCGCTGCGGTCCGGTCCCAGGTCGACGGGCACGTGCACCTTCCGCCGACCACTGGCGACAACATCGATGTACTGTGGAGACCTCACGCCCCACGTGTTGAGCAATTCGGCGGTACGTCCACCCGGCCTCCCGCATGCCCACTATATGCCCTCGCTCAAAGTCCGTCAACTGCACATATGGTTCACGTCCACGCTGTCGCGGCATGCTACCAGTGTTAAAGACTTCGATGGAGCTCCGTATGCCACGGCAAACTGGCTGACACTGACGGCGGCGGTGCACAAATGCTGCGCAGCTAGCGCCATTCGACGGCCAACACCGCGGTTCCTGGTGTGTCCGCTGTGCCGTGCGTGTGATCATTGCTTGTACAGCCCTCTCGCAGTGTCCGGAGCAAGTATGGTGGGTCTGACACACCGGTGTCAATGTGTTCTTTTTTCCAGCAATGGCAAGGAAAGCGATTCTGAAGAAGAGAAATTTGTTAACATCGAGTACAGATTTAAGCGTCAGGAAGTCGTTTCTGAAAGTATTTGTATGGGGTGTAGCCATGTATGGAAGTGAAACTTGGCCCAACTTGACTAGAAGAAGGGATCGGTTGGTAGGACATGTACTGAGGCATCAAGGGATCACAAATTTAGCATTGGGGGGACAGCGTGGAGGGTAAATATCGTAGAGGGAGACCAAGAGATGAATACACTAAGCAGATTCAGAAGGATGTAGGTTGCAGTAGGTACTGGGAGATGAAGGAGCTTGCACAGGATAGAGTAGCATGGAGAGCTGCATCAAACCAGTCTCAGGACTGAAGACCACAACAATATATATATATATATATATATATATATATATATATATATATATATATATATATATAATTTCTTTTCTTTATTCTAATTGTGTCCTATCACATCTTCCTCCTTTTATTGGTTGTGTGTATTTTTTGTTTGTGTGCATGTTGCAGGATACTCAGTACCACAAGAAATTGTTAGTCTGTTTTGTGTCTCTTTTTTTCTTTTTTTTAATTACGTTGTTCTGTTGATCTATTAATTTAACGTTCATTTAGTGGTTAGTATAAGATAGGGTGGACGTTAGTTTGCCTAACCTCTTCCGCATTTTTCACTTCAATCTTTACGTTTTGCAGTATTTAGTGGCCTAACTTCTACTTCTGGTTTCTCTTTGATGTGTTGTTTTTGTCTCTGTGGACCATAATTTCCTCTGTAATTATTCGCGCCTTGGTCTCGCCAGTTGATGTTTCTGACATCGAGACCTCTTTCAAAGTACCCTTGACCGCTGGCATTTTGATTCCTAAACCCTTATCTACCACTGTATGAGTGTCCACTACCGTTCCTATTTCGGGACCAATTATTCTGGTTCTCGTTTCTCTGCCAATTACCTTTATTATGCCACTGTTCTGGTCTGTAAAATTGCCTGAAACTATTGCTATTAGGATTACGATCGTTATTATTGGAATATTCGTTCCTAGTCCTCTCCTTTTGCTGTTCCCTCTCCTTTCTTTTTGCTTTCACCTCGTCTTCTTTAAACGTGAATTCAAGTTCCCTTAAGACCTCTTGGAATTCTTCGGTATTTTTATTTTTCCCTACTGTCGCCTGTTGATATTTTTCCGGTAACTTCATTCTACATGGACGTATCGGCTCTCCGTTACTGTATAGTTTGTCTAGGCATTGATTCTTTTCGTCCATTGTGTCAAAGAATTTTAGCACACTTTTCTCCCCTGAGTTTTCATATGGTGTCATCTGAAGTAACTCGCATTTAATTTTGTTTTGCGCCTCCTTAGACCAACATCTTTCGAGAAATGCTGTTCTGAACTGTAGGTAAGACGTACAGGTAGCAGCGATCTTTTGCATCACCTCCGCTACTGTTCCTGACATGTGTGCACAAATGAAGTCACATTTGTGAGCCACGCTCCAATGGTTTGGCAAGTATACTTGGAACTGATCGATGAATGTGCGTGCATGCAAGCTACCGCCTCTTCCTTGAAATGTTGAATTTTTTTTAACTGTTAGGAAGTGGTCTGTATCATATCTACTCATAAATCCGGTTTGTGGGTTATTCATGGACTCAAATAATCTGCCACTGCTTGTGTCATCTTGCCTATTCTCTGGTAATCTACTGTCTGTCTGCATATGCTCAGTTTCCTGCCCCATAATTGCAGCATATCGTAACATTGCTGAACAAAAGTTGTCTCTACTCTCGTCATTCGCGGTACTGTACCTGTGCTACTGTTATATTGTGTCACTGGATTTATTTGTTCAGTCGCCTGTCTTTCTATTGGTATCGGCTCACTGTATGTGTCCTGTTTTTCTAGATACTGTGCCTGGTTCTGTGGTATTTCATGTATTACTTTAATCGGGGTTTTCTGTTTCGATTTCTGTGCGAGAGTGACGTCTGGCCTTGGTTCTGCTTTGAACTATCTTAGACGGCGCATGTTCGTGCACTGAATTAATGCTTGACGTATCAGTTGTTTCGCTACAGTTGTAATCGTTCTCGATCTTTTCTTCGAGAGTTTGTATCAATTCTGTTCGAAGCTCTACAAACTGATCTTTGGTTTTAAGTTCTATCTTATTGATCCGCTGATCATATTTTTTCAATGCAGGCTTTTGCGACCTTGCTTTGAATTGCTTGTTCTTCCGAAATTTGTATTGCTGTTCGAGTGGATTTTTTCGTAAAACGTTCCACCTTTTTGTCAACGTTTACGATTTCCAATTGGACCTTGTCCACGTCAGTGCGTAATTGCTGCTGACTTTGTGTTAGTACCTGCATGATCTGACTATCAGTACTAGCGATCCCTTCTTCCATCTGGATTTTAACCTGTTGAATCTGGGTCTTTACCTCTTGTCTCAAGTTCTGATTATCCTGTTTCAATTGCTGATGCTGTTTCGTCATGTGTGTATTGATATCCTGATTCTGTTTCGTCATACTATCGTTCATTTTTTGTAACAGCTCCATGATCGCGTCCTGTCCTGTAACACTGCCTTCTGCTAAACTGTGTGTTCTCGTTCTATTGTTTTCTACTCGGTCAGTTACGTCGTTTACTGGGCTATGCTGCGGCGTTTCTAATTTTGATAACTGCAACAATCCGTGCTGTCTTCCCTTCTCCCTGTGTTGTTCTTTGTGTTGAGGACTAGTTGCGTATGTCATTGAACCTTTACGCGGCGCAAACAACTCCGCCCACTGCCCTCTCTGTTGTGATGTCTTGCGCTTGTGGGTACAGTTGCGTCTGCTACGGTACCATTTCGCGGCACTCGCAACTCCACAGTATTCTGTGCCTGTTGCTGAGGCATATTTAGAATGTGTACGAGAGGTTCGACGTATTTCAAATGTTCCCCCTGTAGTGGACTGACAAGGCAGCCAGTCCACAGAGACGGGTAGCCGAGAGGGCACACGTACACACACGCCGACTGGCGCGAAGTCTGGAACAGGATTCGTAATGAATGAGATAAAGAAAAGAACGTAGCTACTAGAACACTTAACTTTTATATCGTCCTTTGGTATACAGCATTCTTGATGATACAAGTGAGACTATCTTGAGATACATGCAATGGTACAAATGACGCCTTGCTAGGTCGTAGCCATGGACTTAGCTGAAGGCTATTCTAACTGTCTCTCGGCAAATGAGAGAAAGGCTTCGTACGTGTAGTCGCTAGCAATGTCGTCCGTACAACTGGGGCGAGTGCTCGTACGTCTCTCTAGACCTGCCATGTGGTGGCGCTCGGTCTGCGATCCTGACAGTGGCGACACGCGGGTCCGACATGTACTAATGGACCGCGGCCGATTTAAGCTACCACCTAGCAAGTGTGGTGTCTGGCGGTGACACCACACCCCCTCTTCCTCACTGTCTGCTTCTCTTTGAACGTTGAATAACTGCCGGTTCATTGACTTAATTGACGCGTATTCTGTCTCTGAATATGCGGCAAACAAACGAGTTTTCTGAGTTCGTTTCGCTGCTAACTGTTGCCATTTCCTGCGTGGGCTGTCTATTTCAGAATGTCCCCTACACGGAATTTCGTATTCTGGAAATTGATGTTCTCGTCCCTTCGATTCCCAACTGTCTGATCTGTCTCAATTCTATCCGAACTAACTGAGCCTGCTGGTTCTGCAGCGCACCGACTGTCCTATTCTCTGATTCACTTTCTGTCCTATTCTCAGTTTCACCGTCTGTCCTATTCTCAACAAGCTCGTTTATTTGCTGTTTATCTGATTGATTCTCCCCCATCTTCTGTACTTGCTAACTATCCCGTAACAGTTTGGCTTGTGCTCTTGTTAACATGGAAGTTCTTTCAACACACCACAATCCTATCTACAAAACTGTACGACCACTTACCAGTTGGTTGAACCAACAACAACAACGTCGTAAATTCTCTGCTTCTGTGCTGTCTGCTCTGCTACAGTCTCCAATCTCCACCTGTGCGCTTACGAAAGGGAGAAAAATGTTTCTTCTTAATTCTAACTTATTTTATACAGCGTCACTCTGCGTTTCTGCATCTCCCTGCATCTGTGTTTATCGCCTGAAACTCCTATGCCCTAACAGCTACTCAAAAATCGTAAAAATCCAAAATTTTCCAACACAATAACACAAGACCTTGTCCCTACAATTCTACTTCCTTCGCTACTGGTATCTATTCTAACCCTAAATCTTTGCAAATAAGTCTTTAATGCATGAAAGAAAATTTTTTCAAAGTGATAATGCTGCGACCTGCCGTACCTAACATCACCTATTCTGACACTTTTCCATCTTGGTAACGTACCTATTTTACCTATCCTGGCAGACTGGCCATTTTTTCTGAGTGTATTGGTTTTTATTTTGTCAAGTTGCGCAATGGATTGATCCAACAAGTACCCTTTGGCTCCTGCAAGAAACAATTTCCACCTCACACTTGTAAGAGGTATGCGATGTATGCGCTGCCTGCAACAGGCAAGACTTAGAGTCTCTGACCAGAGAGCAGTATGTAGTTAGTTGTTGCTTGTCGCTAGTCGGCATTAGTCTTGAGTAGTCTGCAGTAGTCTGCGTGAGTCGGCAGTAGTCGGCGGTAGTCGGCGCTTGTCGGCAGTCTGGCCTGGTCGGGACTCTGGAGGATGAGTATTATTGTAGAAGGTACAGAAGCAGCCTTGCGCATATCTAGTAATGTATGTTAACTGTCATCCAATTTCTTTTAAAAAGTTCCCCAATAATAATTTGTATAATATAAAGTATTTTTTTTTAAAAAAAACATTCATTTCAATTTAAAGATTTTATTCAATGAATAATTAATTCCTTTCACGAGTCACAAAGCATAGGCCAGCATTGCACGGAGCTGTGCAGAAAATTTTTTAGGTAAGAGCAGATATATTCGCAGTTTTTTATTGAGGTAAGAATTTTTGCTTTTTTTAATTCAGAATACAGGGCCGAGGCGCAGCGCTGCTGTCGTCATAAAATTTACCAGGTTACTGAAATTTTTTTATTATTTTGGTGTTTAGGAATTTTTCTGTTTAGAACTTAACATTACATGAGAAAAGAATTTTATGGGAACATTAAATGTGAATGCATTTCTGCACGGAGATAATAAATGGGAGCCAATTTTGTTCAGAGGTAACAATATTTAAAATTCATTTAATTATTATTTCCGTGGGAGGTTACACATGGTTCATTTTTTAATTTAAATATTTTTGTGGGGAGTTTTCACTTGGTTCATATTTTAATTTAAAATATTTTTGTGGGGAGGTTACACTTTTCTTCTGAGAAGTAGTCATATATCTGCTCTTATTTACTTAAATGTAGTTTGCATCTGGCGCAACGCATTTACTAATTTGTCACTTTTTCTTTCACAGATCATCGGCAATTTGTTGCTCTTTGTTGTAATTGTGTTTGTTGCATTTTGCATTGTCCTTGTTTCATTTGTGCTTAATTTTGATTTGTGAAAAATGCCGCGAAAAACTGTTAACAGTACATCGCGATGTGTAATGAGTGAAATAGCCGACTCGAATAATTTGACCGATAATACTTGCGACACTCAGTGTAATGATGACAATCCCCTAATTGTAGACAATCAGTGCCTACCGACCACTAGTAATGATTTTGATCCTAACGATGAACAAATAAATTCAATTGTGTCCTCTGTTAATTTAACGACAATTGATGACGCGGCGCGTTCCATTACAATGAACGCTGCCCAGTTTGACACACCCGATTTGCAAAATTTACGTAACGAACAGATAAATTTTCCTAACGAAAATGAACAGTGTAATCAAAATACGACAGATTTATTTGATTCCGAGCTAGTGACTAACAGTGCACATCCGATTGGGAAACCTTTTCGAGAATCACAGAATGACCAAATGGTTACACAAAACGTGACAATTGCAGGTACGCCATCAAACAGCACAGAGAACAGAGTAGGTAAAATTGGGTTGGATCGAATTATGGCAATATTGCTACAAGAGAATGAAAAACAAGACAACAATCACAAACAACTTAGTGAAAATTTCAAACAACTTAATGAACAGAACAAACAACTTAGTGAACAAATTACAGCCGTTGCCGCGCAATGTCATGATACTAAAGAACAATTACGTGAGGAAATTAAGGCTTGTGCTACGAAAAGTAGTGAAGAAATTAGATCTGTTGCTCAAGAATTAAGGAATACGCAAACAGCTACAACAGAATCACTTAGAGACGAAATTAGTGCAGTCGCTAAACAATGCTCTGAAAACGCAACACAGTTACGCGACGAGTTTAAATGAATGTCAGCAGAACTTTCACGCACACTGGATGCAAAAGTAGACGCGAAATTTGACCAACAGAACAGTCAAATTGATGAACGTTTTAATCACCACCTACAAAACAGTGAAACGCGTTACCGTAAATTCGTACAGGAACAGAGTAAAGTAAAGCGACAAGTGATGGAAACAATTACTGTACAGAGACAGGAAGATAAGCGTAAACTTTTTACGAAAGCAAAAACATACGTGGACAACAATATTGCTACAGTATCAGACGAAATTAATACTATCAAACAGTTGAACACCGAATTGCGTGATGAAATTTCCGATCTTAAATCAAAAACAGATACACACACAGTAGACTTTCAGACAGTGACCGACAGACTTGAACAAATAGAACTAATACAGGATCCCGATGCCATCAAAGCAGACATTAAAAAATTGAACGAAACCACACGTAAAATACAAAAACAAATTAATGTTTGTGACACTAAAAACGATGATCAGGTAAAAATACTGACTGAAAGATATGATGAATTGGCCAGTCGTATTGGCGTTATTGAAAGTAATAATGACAGCAAATCAGACGATACTTCACCGATTTCGTTTAATCAAACACCTGAATTCCAAAATTTACAGCAGATGATCAGTGAGATAGATTCGTCCAATAATACATTACGTAGAAAATTGTCAACTTTACAGCAAGAAGTGACAGAGATGAAAAATGTTTGTCAAAAACACGTCACAGCATACGGCACATTCTGAACATTTGTCACACTCACACAGCCAGTATAATTTAGGTAATTTACAGAGAGTACTTGACTTAGATTCCGAACAATCACTGACAAATAGATTCTCATACAATCCTGAACCTATTCAGAAGTACAGAGACGATAATTTTGATTACAAGCATTTTCTATCAGTGAGAAAATTTAAAGTATTTAAAAATGACAGAACACAGATTCACCCATTGGATTGGATACAACAATTTAGCTTTGCTTTTTCACCGGCATTGCCTGTAACGCAAAAACTAAAATTTATTTGCAGCGCGTAATTGACCTCAGGCGATTCATTACACTTTAATGAATATGTGCCGTAGCGTGCACAGGGCCCCGAGCCGTAGTAGTGCTGTTTCATCTTTAGTTTTCTGCACTGCTGCCTTCTCTTCTACTATCCTTTATATCTATCAAAACAGCTCTTCAACTGTCGATCTATCTATAATTATGAACGTGTAAAGAAAACCTGATACGACAAGTTTTACCAAAAGTGACAATTTTTTTATTAGACACTCCCGAAATGACAAGAACTACCAGCATAACTTTAATAACAGACAAAATTTTAATTATCAGTGTCGTCAAAATTATCAGCAACAGGAACCACATTTTGGTAACAATAAAGGTTTTTCCCAACAACAGCAACAAAACCAACTGGTTAGCATACCTAACCAACAATGTAATGTACAAGGTCAACCAAGCTTTAATGTTTCGCCGCCTGCACGTATAGCGTCAGCTCCAACAAATAGTAACGCACAGCAACAAGGAAATCAGTACGTACAGAAAACACACCATTTCAATTCCTATCGCAATGCGCCGTATAGAAATGACTATCATGACAGACGTAAAAGTAATGAGCACAATTTTCAGCGTACGTTTAATAACAGTCGGTCTTATCAGCAGCAGAATCATCCACAACAACAGATGATCATGAATGAACCAGACATTAGATATCATCCCGAACGTAATACGTCAGGAAGAAATAACAGAACAGTTCAAATAGTCGAAATGTCACAGCATCCTCCCGTAAATAATAGCACGTCAGATAGAATTTGACTAGATACAGTACAGGTTGCATCTTCCAGCAACGCAAGCAATGCTTCAGATACACAGAATCTTGTTTACGAAAATGTTATTTGAAACATGCCTTGTTGAATGCACCTCTTTTATCATAGGCAGATGTTACTAGAAATTTTTTCATTGCCACCGACAGTTCTAACACCGCTTTAGGCGTACATATTTTTCAGGAAATTGAAGAAGATGGTTGTACAGTAATTAAAAACATCGCCTTTGCGAGTCGCATTCTGTCACCTGCTGAACGCAATTACTCTGTTACAGAAGTTGAAACATTATGTGTTGTATGGGAATTTACGAGATTTCGGCATTTTCTTAATGGAAGACATACCACCGTTTACACAGACCATAGAGCGATACAGTTTTTACTTTCGCTAAATTTACAAACGACAGATTAAGTAGATGGAAACTTGATTTGCAGGAATTTAATTTTACAATTGTTCACATTCCCGGTATACAAAATATTGTAGCAGACGCACTATCCCGTTCTCTCAGCAACAATCAGCAAGACATCACAACCAACTTCTGCAAAGCAAATTTCAGCGTCATGTACATTCAACAATTTGCATTTGAAAATTTCATTTCGTCGTCATTACAAGACATAGCACAAGAGCAGAGTAAAGACAACGTATGGAAAGAAATTAAACACCTTTGGCAAGATAGGAATAATGTTACCATTAGAAACCATTACACTGTACGCAATGACATTCTGTTTCGCCGCTCTCACCCTGACAGCAACAATTGGTTATTATGCATTCCTGACGAGCTTGTTAACAAATTAATCTGGTATACTCATTTAAGTAACGCACATTACGGAGCTAGAAAATGTCGCTGTTGAACTCACTTCAAAATTTGTTACCTTCACTCCGTTACGCAAAGCTACTGCTAAAACTGTTTGGAAGGCATTTGTAAAACATTTTCTATTTCATGTAGGGCATGTATTGAAAGTAATTTCCGACAATGGATCACAGTTTCTATCTGCTATATGTTACGAGCTAGAAACATTTCTCCGATCTATATATCCAGGTACCAAGCTTCTTCGAACCCTTGTGAACGATTAATGAAAGAAATTGGTAAACTGTGTAGAATATACTGCCATAAAAAACATATTGATTGGGACACACACATACTCTCATTCCAGGATGTAATTAATTCCATACCAAATGAATCTACTATGCTATCTCCGTCTGTTATACTGAAAAATGTTGAACCACCTAACAAAATTAACGAATTAGTAACCTTTCCTACATCTCGTCGACTACGACACCATGAAATAATTGACATTGCGCTGAACAACATCAAACGTGCCGCAGAGCGCCGGAGAAGACAGCAAAAACAGGTTTGGACACGCCGTGACTTTCACATTGGACACAAGATATTAGTACGCACACATTATTTATCTAATAGAGGAAAGAGTAGATGTAGTGAATTTGAGCTTCTATATGCAGGTCCATATCGAATTCGCAGCATTCCTCACCCCAATGTAGTACACGTCGAAACTCTGAGAACCAGAAAAACCAAAGGGAATCACCATATCTCCAACATCAAACCCTTTATTGAATGAACATACTTTATGATTTATCACACTGTAATGCCATTTCCTGATTTTTTTATGACCACTTATTCAATTATATTCACATGAACACTTACTGATGATTATCGTATTTTTTCTTGGCAACTGCCCGGCAAGGTAAGGTTAGCAGGTCGCTCTTCTTGTCGTTACACATCAGACCGTGCACATTTTCCATTTTTGATGTATGTATGATTGTTTTCCTGTTTTGTTTGTATGCACTATGAAATACTTAAGATATAAGAAACACCAGTTGACTTTGACATTTTGCCTTATGATATCTCAACATCGTGACTATTTTTACATTTTTTTTTCTGCTACATTGTGATGCTCTGTGTACATTTTTGCACCTGCACACTGTCTATGTTTTTTGACATATTACGTTTTCTGTCATGCTATGCTGTATGCTCAATTATATCACTAGAAACCAGATTTTATTTAATGGGTATATGATTTAAATGCAAGACATTAATCACTGTTCATCATTTTCAGAAATAAATAACGTGTAAAAGAAATAAATTAAACAGAAATTGGAATTTCACCTTCGGAATGAACGAAAGAAGATGCCATACCTCGTCACGAAGAGTAAATTGATCAGAATTAACAAGCATTAACAAGAATATACTATACACATCATATGATAGCAGTCTTAACTAATTTTTTCTTTCAGAATACGAGGCGATTGATGCAGACTGTCAGACAGAACTACACATCTTAGTTTTAGTGACGAAATATGCTAGAAATAAGGAACTCTATACTATGAATAGTTGTATGAAGAAGTGTCTTTTTGCAGATGATAATGAATGGTGATGAATAATGATGAAGAATATAGTGATATGGATAATGAAGTTTTTCTTTACAGGTGATGATAATAATGGAGTTATGTTGATATGGATAATGAAGTTTTTCTTTACAGATGAGGATAATGTTGAAGTTTATGTATTTATGCTATGTAGTTATTTAAGTATTTATTGCAGTTCGTCTTGACAGTATGTCTTATGTCGCATGGTAGGATGACTGAAGGTTTTGGAAAGGACAGCTAGAGAACATACATATTTTATACACATTTCATTACCTGTTAATTCGAAGTTCACTACTTTTCAGCATAATATGCGTTTCTTCTTACAGCTTAATAATCCATTTTGTATTTTTTGCAGGAGAAATTATTCACGAAATTAATATGCTATAAGCAGTTGGTCATTAAACCTATGTCATTCATGAATGTGATCACATATACTCTATTTGTTTCATAACCTTGCCACAGCTGACTCATGACGAATGACGTTACCCATCTTCATTTGCAGCAATAAGTCAAAAGCAAATATTGTTATCCCCCAGCAATTAATTATCGATCCCAACGAAATGCATTGCTAGCACAAAAAAAAATGTATTACCAGTCCCAAATAATGCTGCTAGTTTAAAAGAGTTATGAGTAATAATGAATGGTGTTTTCTAGTCACAGACTTTGAGTGATAGTTACAGAGTGTTACATTTTTAAATATGTCATATGTCACTTGAATGATGAGTTCTGAGTAATAGTGAATGATATTTTGTAATAATGCATGCATGCTCTACACTCTTTAACTCCTGTTTTGACTGATGACTTCTGATGTTTTGTAACTGGCCAATGAGTGCCAATAATTATTTTTAAATATGTCATATGTGACTCGAATGATGAAAAATGTTTTTTAATATTCAATACTTGCTGACCAATGAATGCCACTGTTTCTTATATTTTAAATTTATATTATGTCACTTACATGCTATATATATGAATACCAGTAGCTTGATGCTACACTCATTAGCTCCTGTTTTGAATGATGACTTCTGATGGTTTGTAACTGGTCAATGAGTCCCTATGTTCTCTGTAAACAAATGACTTATGAACATTATTCTGTAATTCTTCATACATGGTACAGAAATGTTCAGTAACTGAGCGATGAGTGCCACGAATTACTGAAATCAGTTGATAGACTAGTGTAATTATCAATGATGACTGGCATAAGACTTAATGTCCTTCACTTTCTGACATAATTACCAGAAATTACTGCAATATCCGTTTGTCCTGTCTATCCTCATGCTCATAGAGCACTACATTTGGTTTTTGTACTAATTCTGTGTTGGTGTACCTTACAAGAACGTGGTGTTGACACGACATGCTGTCCACCACCTTGAGCGATGGAGATGTTATTATGGTCCCACTGTTTGGTGTACCTAATGTACTACCAAAATGATAACATGGAATATTACTACGACATTTCAGTGTCTTGGCTACACTGATTAATACTTCAGGGAAAAGAACTTCAGATTGTCTCACTTGGTGTTGTGCTTCTGTAGAAAGATATGGACTTTCAGTGCAGCTGCGTGCTCCCTAATGTGCTACAACCATGATGCAATCCTTCCCTTTCCTATCCTAGTTCTTGTAAAATAGGAAAAAAAACTACAGTGCGTGTGCACTTTTGTCATTTGTTAATATGATTTGTACTCATTGCGTATACATTTTGTGATTTCCTGATATGTTCTGAACTACAGTGCGTGTGCTCTTTTTGTCATTTGTTTATATGATTTGTATTCATTGCGTATACATTTTGTGATTTGCTGATATGTTCTGTACTACAGTGCGTGTGCAGTTTTGCCATTTGTTAATATCTTTTGTACTCATTGTGTACACATTTTCTCTTTGTTTGATATGTTCTGTACTCAGTGCATGTGCACTATATTTTATTTCATGTTCTGCACTTATATATATGTATATGTTCTGTGATTGTAAACTTAGTTAAGTAAGAAAAATTTGTTACTCATGGCAAGTCCAATTGACTCACCATCCCTGCCAAATTTTTGCCCCCCCAGTGGAGGGTTATGTAAGAGGTATGCGATGTATGCGCTGCCTGCGACAGGCAAGACTTAGGAGAGTCTCTTACCAGAGAGCAGTATGTAGTTAGTTGTTGCTTGTCGCTAGTCGGCATTAGTCTTGAGTAGTCTGCAGTAGTCTGCGTGAGTCGGCAGTAGTCGACAGTAGTCGGCGCGTGTCGGCAGTCTGCTCTGGTCGGGACTCTGGAGGATGAGTATTATTGTAGAAGGTAAAGAAGCAGCCTTGCGCATATCTAGTAATGTATTTCTTTTAAAAAATGCCCCAATAATAATTTTTATAATATAAAGTAATTTTTTTAAAAAAGCATTCATTTCAATTTAAAGATTTTATCCAACGAATAATTAATTCCTTTCACGAGTCACAAAGCATAGGCCAGCATTGCACGGAGCTGTACCGAAAATTTTTTAGGTAAGAGCAGATATATTCGCAGTTTTTATTGAGGTAAGAATTTTTGCTTTTTTTTAATTCAGAATACAGGGCCGAGGCGCAGCGCTGCTGTCGTCATAAAATTTACCAGGTTACTGAATTTTTTTTTATTATTTTGGTGTTTAGGAATTTTTCTGTTTAGAACTTAACATTAAATGAGAAAAGAATTTTGTGGGAACATTAAATGTGAATGCATTTCTGCACAGAGATTATAAATGAAAGCCAATTTTGTTCAAAGGTTGCAATATTTAAAAATTCATTTAATTATTATTTCCGTGGGAGGTTACACATGGTTCATTTTTTAATTTAAATATTTTTGTGGGGAGATTACACATTACTACAGAAGTCAGACACACGCTCTTAATGTACCAACAAGAACTACTTGAAAAACATTCAGCATCAAATATCTTCTGGAGTCGTCCGCTGTAAGGAAAAGACACAAAAATACTCTATATTCTTACGTAAATAGTGGAATACTTGGGTACTGGAGTATTGCTAGTTACACGATAAATCAGTCTAATCTAAAGGCCGTAAATTCAACTAAATACCTAGGCATTACAATTACGAACAACTTAAATTAGAAATAACACATAGAAAATGTTGTGTGGAAGGCTAACCAAAGGCTGCGTTTTATTGGCAGGACATTTAGAAAATGTAACAGGCCTACTAAGGAGACTGCCTACACTACGCTTGTCCGTCCTCTTTTAGAATACTGCTGCGCAGTGTGGGATCCTTACCAGGTAGGACTGACGGAGCACATCGAAAAAGTTCAAAGAAGGGCAGCACGTTTTGTATTATCGCGAAATATGGGAGAGAGTGTCACAGAAATGATACAGGATTTGGGCTGGAAATCATTAAAAGAAAGGAGTTTTTCGTTGCGACGGAATCTTCTCACGAAATTCCAATCACCAACTTTCTCCTCCGAATGCGAAAATATTTTATTGACACCGACGTACATAGGGAGGAACGATCAACACGATGAAATTAGGGAAATCAGAGCTCGTACGGAAAGGTATAGGTGTTCATTCTTTCCGCACGCTATACGACATTGGAATAATAGAGAATTGTGAAGATGGTTCGATGAACCCTCTGCCAGGCACTTGAATGTGATTTGCAGAGTATCGATGTAGATGTAGATGTAGAAGAATCGGCCATGCCCTGTCAAAGGAACCATGCCAGCGTTTGCCTGAAGCGATCTAGGGAAATCACGGAAAACCTAAATCAGGATAGCCGGACTCGGCTTTGAACCGTCGCCTTTCCCAATGCGAATCCAGTGTGCTAACAACCGGGCCGCCTGAGCTGAATCGTCATTGGTTGATCAACTCGTCTGATGATTTAGCTACAACTCCAACTGTACGATCAGTCTTAACGTAAACCTCACGGCGTCTGTCCGTGTGCAGTAACAACGCTCGGATGTCCATTGGATTTCGGAGATCAAGGAATTGCGTATACAACAATTATTGTGCTTCTTAGAAATTTACTTTCAAAGATGAATTTGACCATGTAAACTGCAGGGTCTCCCCGAGTTTCCAGTAACAATCTATCTGCTTGCTTTACACGAGTAATATCAGTACATGAAGTTCGTACTCGTAATTAGAGACCATGGCAATAAAAATCCATTCCCGTAAATAAACTTCGTTATGATGTTTTAGTCTTTCTTTTGCAATCCTAAGTTTGTAACCTCCCCCTCACTTATCGACCTTAATGACAGTGAAAAATTAAACCGCGTGTACCTAATGGGAATTTGGGAAAAGCAATCGTCACCGAAGTTAATCTGTCGGTAAAGAGGGAGGAAAGGGTTACATCTAAATGAAAGGAAAAATGCAAATGAAACTGTTGGAAATTAATTTTGAAAAGGGGTAAAGTTAATAAAGAAAGTGAATGTGCGGCCGTTACGTCAACAATTAACTAGCGGTAATTAGATATTTGAGATTTGGGGGAAATCACGGTCGCCAGTCCTAAGGACAATTAGTAACTGAAAAAGAAAGGTTATTACACATATAATTAGCACTAGAAGCGTGGCAACTGAAGGTTGACACGTGTAGTGTGAAAACTGAAAGTTTGTCAGAAGTAATAAATTTCGCTACACTCTGACTTAATTTAGCAAAAGAATTAATAAAACCGAAAAATCGAAAGTTAATTTAGTGACTGAAGTTAATAGTGAGCTTTCTTTCTGAAGCACATCAAAATACAGTTAGTCTTGGACTACCTCAACAATCATTTCTAAAGCTACTTGAATCTACGCAATTTAGAAAGAAGAGATTTAACTTTGAACTTGAATTAAACGATTCTGAACAATTAACAATAGTAAAATTTAGTACGTACCAAGCTGAGCTGCAGTCACAGGTAAGCTAAAATACGGTAACAAAACTCGCACTCTTAATTTGTGCTTGTGTAATCTAACTATTGTAGCCAGCTATGAATACTTTAACTGAACTTTGAAATTAAAGCAGTGAAATGGAATTATGCTGGCGTTTGAATTTCAACGACACTCGGGTTCATTTCGGAAAAGGAAGGGACCCTGCTTGACAATGCGGTACAATGAGCAACAAAGGTTCATGCTAAGTTGCTGTAATTTTGCGAGGCAAATGGAACAATTTGAAAAGCTGAGGTCTGCCATACAGTTCTGAAACTTTACGTGCTTTTAGTCTTCCTTGTTGGTTGATTGAAGGTTTGAAGCCGTCGATCGAGGAGGTGGCGACAGTCACTCATTGTCGGCCGTCGCTGTTGCAGAAGCTGGATGTTGGCGCGCCTTCTTCTCGACACGGTCACCAGGCGAAACGGGCTCTTGATGTGCGCCAGATAATGCTTCCCGTCCGCGACACCATGTCAGAAACTATCATCGCAAGTCGAGCGCAATTACATGCTGCTAAACCCCGAAAGCGCGGCAACTCGCGGGAGCGTCACACAACACACCTGCTCCACTCGCTACTCCAGCCAGACTCCAACTGCTCTGCCCGCGCTCCACGCGGCAGAGTTAACACTACCAAAGATCCTACACACTTTGAATCTTCACACGACCTATCGATGTAATCGTTCGATATCAGTTTTCCCTAGGCAAGACCCAGCGTAAAAATACAAATAATATTTACGAAACAAACCAATTATACACCGACATAAATCCATAAATATATATATACAAATAGTAAAACAATTACAATATATAAAGGCACAGAAATGTCATATATTCAGGTAACAAAATAAGGAAAAAACTTACAGTACAATAGATGGAAATAGGAGGATATGCATTTCCGGCGTTACAAGTTACTCTTCTTTCTATATATATTTTAACATTAAAATCTCAATACTTGAAAATTACAACATGTACGTCGTTAACAATAAAAGATTCCCTTTTTGTGCGTGTCTATAATACATCTGTCTCCTCTCACATGCCAAGCACAAGTAATTTACTATCTTTGTTCATTCCGTGAATCGTAGCAGCACGGAGTACTGACATACGTGACACCAATTATTAGCGTTCGCATTCGTAGCAAAATCTAGTAGTCCTCTTACACAGTTTTATCGCAAGACAACACTTTCGGTTAGAGACCTGTCTTTCCCTCTCGCACGCGACGCAAAATCTCTTTCATACGCGGTCTCATGATGCACTACATGCCGTATTTTAATGTTTTTATTTTGTCAATACTGTAACTTGTTGTAGTTGAGGCTGTACCATTGCTTATTTGTATGATTCAGTTGCCATCTTCACCACTGTTTCTTGCAAGTCTCAACACAGCTGTCTCACACTTTTTTTCGGCTTACTAGGACTTGTTGTTGGTTTATTATTGTAGAATTAATAGCTACTGCCGTCAAATACAAGCACTATCGTTTTAACTTCTAGATTATTTATCAGTATCGTAAAGGATTTTAAAAATGGGAAAAGGCAATGCAACATGTTATTTGGAGAACTTCGAAGAGCCGCCCATGTTTGTGGACTGGTTATTGTGTGTTCGTTAAATGGATTCTATGTATGTATTTTATAACTCCCAGTGACTGCACTGTTTGGCCAGATCCTGTAGATCGCCGCTTCCAGTATTGTGAACCGGTGCCGTGTTTGGTCCTGCCCACACAGCGTTGATTGTAGAAGGAAGCTAATTGAACACCTGCTGGCGGCATTTGTAATTCTATTGGAAACCTTTGAGCAAACTTTTGCATTTTGATTACTTATGAGCGCAGTGCTGGCTTATTTTAATGAAACTGCTATTGAGCGAGTGGTGGTTATCTGGCGACTTAGCCCTGTCATTCCCGAAGCACCTAGCTCACAGGTCATTTCACTTTCTTGCCTTATTCATAACTGAAATGCATGTATAAAGTTTCAGTGAAGTGTTAAAACGCAGCAGAATGGAACGGCTGATGACAAACATATGAAGCGCTTATTTCAATAATGGTACAAGTTAAATGACTTTAGGACTCTATCTCAGAATGAACAAAAATGGGCTTGTACCACTATTGAAATAAGCCCTTCGTATTGCTAATGTGAACACGGTGGCTTTTCATGTTGTACTATTGCAGTGCGCATACAAGGAAAATAATGTAGCGCGTGCACGTATTGGCCTTGCCGAGTATGCATAATGCTCCATTTCGACGTAATTTAACCAGTTCACTGAAACTCTACATTTGCTTTTTGACGACGTGCAAATGTTAATGCGTATTGTTTCAAAAAATGTTTAGCTTTCTGCTGAATAATTTCCCATCTATGGCAGCTGATGGTAATTGTCCGTTGCACTGAATCGTTTCTACAGCGGCTTGTGCTTGAAGAGTCTTTACATTCGTCAACATTCAAACATAGATTTTGTGCACAAACACACACACACGCGAGCGCGCGCGCGCGCGCGCACGCGCACACGCACCTCCGCATTTTAAAACCATTTTCATTCGAGTTGCAGTACTTTAAAAGAACAACGCCTTTTTGATCGCTGCACGTTAAGTTTTTTTTTTTTTTTTTTTTTTAATAACTTGTGCACCCAGATGCGTTTCGCCTCACTTACAAGGCATATTAAGTGGGGCGTTCCCCAAAGATCGGTGCTGGGGCCACTGCTGTTTCTTATTTATATAAATTATATGCCTTCTAGTATTACAGGTGATTCAAAAATATTTCTGTTTGCTGATGACACCAGCTTGGTAGTGAAGGAGCTTGTGTGAAATATTGAAACAGTATCAAATAATGTAGTTCATAAAATAAGTTCGTGGCTTGTGGAAAATAATTTGATGCTAAATCACAGTGAGACTCGGTTTTTACAGTTTCTAACTCACAATTCAACAAGAACCGATATTTTGATCAGACAGAATGAGCATATTATACGCGAGACGGAACAGTTCAAGCTCCTAGGCGTTCGGATAGATAGTAAGCTGTTGTGGAAAGCCCATGTTCAGGATCTTGTTCAGAAACAAAATGCTGCTTTATTTACCATTAGAAAAGTATCAGAAATAAGTGACAGTTCAACATGGAAAGTAGTCTACTTCGCATATTTTCATGCGCTTATGTCATATGGTATTATTTTTTGGGGTAATTCTTCTGATTCAAAAAGGGCATTTTTGGCTCAATCACGGGCTGTTCGAGCTATGTGTGGTGTAAGTTCGAGAACCTCTTGTCGACCCCTATTCAATAGTCTGGGAATTCTGACATTGCCCTCACAGTACATATTTTCTTTAATGTCGTTTGTTGTTAGCAATATTAGCTTATTCCCGAGAGTTAGCAGCTTTCACTCAGTTAATACTAGGCAGAAATCAAATCTGCATGTGGAATGCACTTCCTTGACTCTTGTGCAGAAAGGAGTGCAGTATTCTGCTGCATCCATTTTCAATAAGCTACCACAAGAACTCAAAAATCTTAGCAGTAGCCCAAACACTTTTAAATCTAAACTCAAGAGTTTTCTCATGGCTCACTCCTTCTATCCTGTCGAGGAGCTCCTGGAAGAGCTAAAAAATTAAACAAGTTCCAGTGTTACGTTGTTGATTTTATTTATTTAAACTTACGAATTGTCGCCTGAATATGTTACATATATTTCATTTTATCTGTTTCTACTATCGTGTTACAATTTCATGTATTGACTCGTTCCATGACCATGGAGACTTCTCCTTAATTTGGTCCTACGGAACAATAAATAAATAAATAAAATAAATATTCAGTTAGGCGAAAGGTGTCTAGGTGCACCAGACTGTAAAAAGTTAACGTGCAGTGAACAAAAACGCGTTTCTCTTTTCAACTACTGCAATTGGTATACAGCAGTTGTGACAATGACCACCATAAGAAACTTGTCATTTTTATTCGGTTTCAGCCGCTCTACATGCGGTATGACGCTTGTTACTTCAATCTGTGTTGGCCCATTACGGGCAGGTACATTGGCTGGTTAAGTAGTTGTCAATGTCAACGAAATTCACTTACGGCCGTGTAACTTAAAATATTATTTAATTTTATTTTGAAGGCAACCAGTTTCAGCATTTCACGCAAATGTCATATACAGTTGCTATCAAGTCTTAGAATGAAGCATTAGAGTAACGGCAGATTGAATTCACGACATCCAGAGATTTATGGCTCTACATGACATTTTCAAAAATGGTTCAAATGGCTCTGAGCACTATGGGACTTAAAATCTGAGGACATCAGTCCCCTAGAACTTAGAACTACTTAAACCTAACTCACCTAAGGACATCACAAACATCCATGCCCGAGACAGGATTCGAACCTGCGACCGTAGCGGTCGCTCGGCTCGAGACTGTAGCGCCTAGAACCGGACGGCCACACCGGCCGGCCCATGACATTTTCGTTTATTTGGAGAGATGCATATGGGTCCTCGAGATGGCGTAGTGAAAGGCTGACACTGGTATTCAAAATAAAATAACATTTAAAGCTACACGGCTGTTGGTGGATTTAATTGACAATTACATGTTACCTCATGTCCATGTAACTGTCTCTTGCGCAGTCGACGTATCACTGCAGTTGCTACAACGTACGTGAAAGTACGCACAGTTACTTCTTTCGAAATAATGAACACGAGGGTTATTCAATGAAGACTGGCACTAACGCTCATACAATAATTTATTGCAAAAAATCACTCATACAGACTCTCTCCCCCTCAAAACTACTCCCCCCCCCCACCAGTTGTTCAGAGCACTTGTCCCACCTCCTTTCCCATTGCTGGAAGAAGTGCGGGTAGCCATTCCTTGATATCCCTGTCAGGGTCGCCTGTAAATCTTTAGAACCGACGTTCCTTAAGTTCCTTTTCGGCCGTGAGGTTACTGAAGAAGTCACACTGGACCAGCTTGGTTCTCTAAGGCTGTAGGAAAGCGTTTTTGTGTCGAGAACTCGATAACAGCAATGGCAACATGTGGCCTATCACTGTCGTCATGAACCCTCCATTGTCCAATGAGCTTCCTTCGTCCTTGGGAATATGACCCTTTAGCAATTGCTTCTGGATGTTCTTATACTAACCTACAGTGAAATATACAGGGTGTTTCAAAAATGACCGGTATATTTGAAACGGCAATAAAAACTAAACGAGCAGCGATAGAAATACACCGTTTGTTGCAATATGCTTGGGACAACAGTACATTTTCAGGCGGACAAACTTTCGAAATTACAGTAGTTACAATTTTCAACAACAGACGGCGCTGCAAGTGATGTGAAAGATATAGAAGACAATGCAGTCTGTGGGTGCGCCATTCTGTACGTCGTCTTTCTGCTGTAAGCGTGTGCTGTTCACAACGTGCAAGTGTGCTGTAGACAACATGGTTTATTCCTTAGAACAGAGGATTTTTCTGGTGTTGGAATTCCACCGCCTAGAACACAGTGTTGTAGCAACAAGACGAAGTTTTCAACGGAGGTTTAATGTAACCAAAGGACCGAAAAGCGATACAATAAAGGATCTGTTTGAAAAATTTCAACGGACTGGGAACGTGACGGATGAACGTGCTGGAAAGGTAGGGCGACCGCGTACGGCAACCACAGAGGGCAACGCGCAGCTAGTGCAGCAGGTGATCCAACAGCGGCCTCGGGTTTCCGTTCGCCGTGTTGCAGCTGCGGTCCAAATGACGCCAACGTCCACGTATCGTCTCATGCGCCAGAGTTTACACCTCTATCCATACAAAATTCAAACGCGGCAACCCCTCAGCGCCGCTACCATTGCTGCACGAGAGACATTCGCTAACGATATAGTGCACAGGATTGATGACGGCGATATGCATGTGGGCAGTTTTTGGTTTACTGACGAAGCTTATTTTTACCTGGACGGCTTCGTCAATAAACAGAACTGGCGCATATGGAGAACCGAAAAGCCCCATGTTGCAGTCCCATCGTCCCTGCATCCTCAAAAAGTACTGGTCTGGGCCGCCATTTCTTCCAAAGGAATCATTGGCCCATTTTTCAGATCCGAAACGATTATTGCATCACGCTATCTGGACATTCTTCGTGAATTTGTGGTGGTACAAACTGCCTTAGACGACACTGCGAACACCTCGTGGCTTATGCAAGATGGTGCCCGGCCACATCGCACGGCCGACGTCTTTAATTTCCTGAATGAATATTTCGATGATCGTGTGATTGCTTTGGGCTATCCGAAACATACAGGAGGCGGCGTGGATTGGCCTCCCTATTCGCCAGACATGAACCCCTGTGACTTCTTTCTGTGGGGACACTTGAAAGACCAGGTGTACCGCCAGAATCCAGAAACAATTGAACAGCGGAAGCAGTACATCTCATCTGCATGTGAAGCCATTCCGCCAGACACGTTGTCAAAGGTTTCGGGTAATTTCATTCAGAGACTACGCCATATTATTGCTACCCATGGTGGATATGTGGAAAATATCGTACTATAGAGTTTTCCAGACCGCAGCGGCATCTGTTGTTGACAATTGTAACTACTGTAATTTCGAAAGTTTGTCTGCCTGAAAATGTACTGTTGTCCCAAGCATATTGCAACAAACGGTGTATTTCTATCGCTGCTCGTTTAGTTTTTATTGCCGTTTGAAATATACCGGTCATTTCTGAAACACCCTGTATCTTGGCACTGTGTGAGCGTAGACAAAAGTGATAACCATGGCCTTATTTGCTGACTTCTGAGCTCGCGCCTTTGTGGTGACATTCTGCCACGTTACAAGGTAAGGCTTACCGCCCAATGATCTTCTTCAGTGCGAAGGCACTCACGTTGTCCGAACTCTTAGGGGATCGGTAGATTGACTGCCGCGAGTAATGAGTATAGTGGGCAGGAGCACTGCAAATGTATTGTGTGAACAGTACGTTGGAAGTGTGGGCCGCACGGTAAGCGTGTCAGAGATAACTCCCTGCAGTCCCCACGGTGGCTCAGTCGTATTGAGTGTATGCCATGTAAGCAGGAGATTCCGGGTTTGAGTCCCGGTGGTGGCACACATTTTCAACTGTCCCCGTTGATATTTATCGCCTGTAAGTAGCTAAAGGTCACGATTTCATTGTACGAGGGCCGTTCAGAAAGTAACCTCCGGTTGATTTAAAAAAATACACCAAGTTAAATAAAAATATTTTAATATTTACATCTTACAACTACATCTTTGCACTATTTTTCTACATAGTCTCCATAGCGATTGAGGCTTTTATCGTATATCTTCACAAGCTTTGAAATTCCTTCTGCATAAAAATCACCCGCTTGTGCCTGGAGCCAGCCTGTGACCGCATCTTTGAGCTCTTCGTCGTCATCAAACCGCTGTGACCCGAGCCATTTCTTCAAATGCATGAAGAGGTGATAATCACTTGGCGCCAGGTCTGGGCTGTAAGGTGGATGGTTGATAACGTCCCACTTGAAGGACTCAAGAAGGGCCGTTGTTCTGCGAGCAGAGTGAGGACGGGCGTTATCGTGCAAAAAAACGATACCGGAAGTCAGCATACCACGGCGTTTGTTCTGTATAGCCCGTCGTAACTTTTTTATTGTTTCACAGTACACGTCTTGATTAATGGTCGTACCACGTTCCATGAATTCAACCAACAACACCCCTTTGGCATCCCAAAACACCGTTGCCATCAGTTTTCTGGCAGAAAAATCTTGCGAGGCTTTTCTTGGTTTGGTAGGCGAATTTGAATGTGCCCACATCTTTGATTGTTCTTTTGTCTCAGGGTTCACGTACTTAATCCAGGTTTCGTCACCGGTCACGATTCTGTTTAACAATGGTTCTCCTTCGTCCTCATAACGTGACAGAAAGTCTAATGCAGAGGCCATTCTTTGAGTTTTGTGGTGGTCGGTAAGAATTTTGGGCACCCATCGTGCACAGAACTTACGGTAACCCAATCTTGCTGTCACTATCTCGTACAAGAGAGTCTTAGAAATCTGTGGAAAACCAGTAGACAACTCCGACATTGAGAAACGTCGATTTTCACGAACTTTTGCATCAACTGTCTGAACGAGTTCGTCAGTCACCAATGATGGTCTACCACTCCTCTCTTCATCATGAACGTTTTCTCGTCCACTTTTAAATAAACGTACCCATTCACGGACAACTCCTTCACTCATAACTCTTGGTCCGTACACGGCACAAAGCTCACGATGAATAGCTGCTGCAGAATATCCTTTGGCTGTAAAAAACCTTATGACAGCACGCACTTCACATTTGGCGGGGTTTTCTATTGCAGCACACATTTCAAACTGCCACAAAAACTAAACTAGCGCAGGTACGACGTTCACTCGACCACGGCTTGATGCCGACTGACCTGTTGAGTGCGTGAACGCACAGATGGCGTCGCTACTCCCCCCACAACCCGCACTGTGACCAATCGGAGGTTACTTTCTGAACCGCCCTCGTAATTTCATGTTACGCACATTCTAGACTGTGATAAGGTGTCGCAGTGCCTGTGTTATACTGAATTACGACGTGAAGTTCCTTTGCACGTGCATGTCCAAAGGAAAAGACATTGCGGGGCTTACAGTCATTGTGGAATACATTAAATATATTCGCAATTGTGAACGTGGACACCCATAAGCTGTAGAATGAAATGACGGCAGTGAAAATTTGTGGCAGACCGGGACACGAACCCTGATTTCCTACTTATTGCGAACGGTCGCCTTACCATTTGGCTCTGCATGTTCAAAGGAACTTTACATCGTAACTCAGAATATCACGGGCACTGCAATGCCGTATTTATCCGCTGACTGCGCGAGCGCCTTTCAAGTAAAATGTCGCAGCTGTACCGAAATATACACTACTGGCCATTAAAATGGCTACACCAAGAAGAAATGCAGATGATAAACGGGTATTCATTGGACAAATATATTACACTAGAACTTACATGTGATTACATTTTCACGAAATTTGGGTGCGTAGATCCTGAGAAATCAGGCCTTGATACTCCTGGGCATTGAGTCAAACAGAGCTTGGATGGCGCGTAAACTTACAGCTGCCCATGCAGTTGATCAAGAGTGGTGACTCGCGTATTGTGACGAGCCAGTTGCTCGGCCTCCATTGACCAAACGTTTTCAGTTGGTGAGAGATCTGGAGAATGTACTGCCAGGGCAGCAGTCGAACATTTTCTGTATCCAGAAAGTCCCGTACAGGACCTACAACTTGCGGTCTTGCATTATCCTGCTGAAATGTAGGGTTTCGCAGGGATCGAATGAAGGGTAGAGCCACGGGTCGTAACACATCTGAAATGTAACGTCCACTGTTCAAAGTGCCGTCTATGCGAACAAGAGGTGACCGAGACGTGTAACCAATGGCACCCCATACAATCACGCCGGGTGATACGCCGGTATGGCGATGACGAATACACGCTTCCAATGTGCGTTCACCGCGATGTTGCCAAACACGGATGCGACCATCATGATGCTGTAAACAGAGCCTGGATTCAACCGAAAAAATGACGTTTTGCCGTTCGTGCACCCAGGTTCGACGCTGAGTACACTATCGCAGGCGCTCCTGTCCGTGGTGCAGCGTCAAGGGTAACCGCAGCCATGGTCTCCGAGCTGATAGTCCATGCTGCAGCAAACGTCGTAGAACTCTTCATGCAGATGGTTGTTGTCTTGCAAACGTCCCGATCTGTTGACTCAGGGATCGAGACGTGGCTGCACGATCCGTTACAGCCATGCGGTAAAGATGCCAGTCATCTCGACTGCTAGTGATACAAGGCTGTTGGGATCCAGCACGGCGTTCCGTATTACCCTCCTGAACCCACCGATTCCATATTCTGCTAGCAGTCATTGGATCTCGACCAACGCGAGGAGCAATGTCGCGATACGATAAACCGCAATCGCGATAGGCTACAATCCGACCTTTATCAAAGTCGGAAACGTGATGGTTCGCATATCTCATCCTTACACGAGAAATCACAACAACGTTTCACCAGGCAACGCCGGTCAACTGCTGTCTGTGTATGAGAAGTCGGTTGGAAACTTTCCTCATGTCAGCACGTTGTAGGTGTCGCCACCGGCGCCAATCGTGTGAATGCTTTGAAAAGGTAATCATTTGCGTATCACAGCATCTTCTTCCTGTCGCCGGCCAGTGTGGCCGAGCGGTTCTAGGCGCTTCAGTCTGGAACCGCGCGACCGCTACGGTCGCAGGTTCGAATCCTGCCTCGGGCATGGATGTGTGTGATGTCCTTAGGTTAGTTAGGTTTAATTAGTTCTAAGTTCTAGGCGACTGATGACCACAGCAGTTAAGTCGCATAGTGCTCAGAGCCATTTGAACCATTTTTTCTTCCTGTCGGTTAAATTTCGCGTCTGTAGCACGTCATCTTCGTGGTGTAGCAATTTTAATGGCCAGTAGTGTTGAAAGGTGGCTACTATTCTTTGTATCTATAAAAAACAATTCTTCTACTATCCATCTATCCATCTATCTAGACAGTAGGTAAAGAATAACCGGATTTGACTGTTTTACCCAAAAGTGACTGGAAATTACCGTTTGGACTTACTATATTTTCTGCAGCATTCATTCGTAGTTTAAACGAAATTTTACCTGTTTATCTTCGTGACAATATTACTTCATATGTTGACGACATTCTTATTGCTAAACGTCCTTGGAGTGAGCATAACAAAATTTTGGATTCATTATTACGTATTTTTGCACGAGTTGGCATTACAGAGAACTTGGAAAAATCTGAATTTGGTCATTCTCAGGTGAAATTTCTCGGTCACATTATTTCTACAGAAGGTATTCTTCCTGATCCAGAGAAATTAGACGCTATTCGTAATTATGCTGTTCCTTCCACAAAACGTGATGTTCGTAGTTTCCTTGGTGTCTGTAATTTTGCTAGACGCTTTGTTAGATTGGATAATTTGGCCACACCTCATTTACGCATTTCAGTTATGCGCACTTTGGTCCCAGAAAATGCTTTCATAAATTACGAGAAAATTGTTACTTCAGTAATATGGAAAAACGTATTCGATCTGTTCTTGCCAAATGCAAATTATGTCAAAAGGCTAAGCCGCCAACTGTTTCTCACAGAGCACCGTCGTTTCCTATCATTCCAGCGAAATTAAAGGACATGGCTGCAGTCGATTTGTTTGGTCCAGTGGTTCGTTCTACTAATGGTTTTGCGTACATTTTCGTAGCAATGGAATTAACATCAAAATATGTGTGTTTTACACCTTTACGCAAGGCAACAGCTCGTTCAGTATCTAACGCTTTCATCAAACATTTTCTTAAAGAAGTTGGTCATGTTGATAAGGTTATATCAGATAATGGATCACAGTTTCGCTCTAAAATTTGGCTTCGTACTCTACGGCGTCGTAAGATTAAACCAATTTTTATTTCACTTTTTCACCCTCAATCTAATGCTTCAGAGAGTGGATGAAGGAAATCAATAAATTGTGTCGTCTTTATTGTCATCAGAATCACAGAACGTGGGATCAGTATCTTCATATTTTTCAAAACATTCTGAATGAACTTCCTAATGACTCAACTTCCTTACCGCCTCTATTGATATTAAAAAAATAAAGTACCAATAAATCGCATTTCTGAAATCGTTCCTTTTCCGCCTTCATGGACACTGCGGCATTCTGAAGTTGTCAACCTGGCTCTACAAGATATTGCATCTGCGGCTGCAAGAAGAGAGAAATCAGCTAAACGTCCTGGTCGTTTAAAAATTTGTCAGTTGGTCAAAAGGTGTTAATTAAGTCTCATCGTTTGTCTCATAAAGGAAAAGGCTTATGTCGCAAATTTTATCTGCTTTATAACGGTCCATATAGAATTCGCAAAATTATTCATGATAACACTGTTGAAGTAGAAACTCTTAAATCTCGGCGCTCTAAGGGAATACATCATATATCGAACGTAAAAATTTTTGTGGAATGACATACTTTTGAGAAACCAACAGTTATACGTAAACATGCGGAGAATACAAGGATACCGCGCCGTGTTCCGGCGGCGGCAGATACTCAAAGCAACAGTGAAGTCTGCGCGCCGCACAAGGCAGTCGTTGACCGCAAACAATCACTTTCTACGTCACGCGTCTACAGCTGATCGAGCGCTCAGTGCGAATGCACTGACAGACGTAAACAAATACACAGTCTAATTTCTCCGACTAAATTCTGTATAAAGCTATGGTGACTTTATAAATTATGTTATTAACGTTCAGTATTTTTCAGGATACGGTTGTGTAAAATATTTAAGACCTTCAGGTAAATTCTGTGCGTGTCCGACGTTAAGACGACTTGCTATGGAGAAAATTTCAGGAAGAATGTAATTTCGAAGAAAAAAGTAATAAACTAAAAAGGGTAACTATTAATTGAGTTTATTTTTCAGGTAACATAATTCCACTTAGGTACATACTTTAGACGTAATTTGCTGCTCGCGATTACGTGATTCATACTTTGTACTAAATTTCATGGACTGCTTCTACTGAAATGATGTCACTTGTTGGTGTCTGCACCTGTTCAACATTGCTGGGTGCAACTGATGGGACTGCTTCTAGTGAAGATGTCACTTGTTGGTATTTGCACCTGTTGACCATTGCTGGGTGCTACTGCTGGAACTGTCAACTACTTGTTTCTTGGGCTATGGAAAGCGTTTATGTGAATATTTGTATAAACTGATTTTTTGTGTATTACTGTTGTGAAAAGTTATCAGACTCTTACCTGCACATATTCGTCATTGCTGACGCTATTGATTGAACTGTTTAACCACATAATACTTGTGTAAACTATTATGTAAAGTCACATGTATGAAAGAATTTGTATTGCTTACTGTATTTTATATATTAGGTTATTGGAAGGTCAGTGCAAAGCCAAAATTTTATCTAGTTATATGATATTTACACATTAATATTATCTTTTATTTTTGTCTGTATTTTTTTGACGAATTTGGTGGTATTTTCACCACCAATGCTGGCAAAAATACCATCAAATTCTAGCCCGTGGAGGAAGGGCATATGAAAGGTGGCTACACTGAGCCACAGCGCCAGAGATCGCGCTAGAGAGTATTGTTCCGCCGCCTCCACTGGCAGTGATTATTGAGATGTCGTAGTGGGCAGTGCTTGTCGAGGACTCGTAGTAGTCAGTGTGTGTTGAGATGTGCTAGTAGGCAGTGATTATTGAGAGGTCGTGGTGGAGTGTGCTTGTCGAGATGTTGTAGTAAGGAGTGCTTGTTCCATGTTTTATGCAGTTGTTTGATGGGATAGACAGCAGATGGTTCGAATGGAAATACTGTAATGATCAGAATGCTTTTCGTCAATATATATGAAGGTAAAATATTCCGTGTTTTCTTTTCATTATTTCAGTGTCTTAAATAATGCGTCATTACAGGTTCAGTCAACAAAGCATCTGGCTTGTGTTCTTGGATTGGAGTGTAATTCCGGTTCTCTTGAGTAATTATGGTATTTTTATTTTCTTTAATTAATTCAGTATAAATGATATTTAAAATTTCTTGTGTTATTGAAGAAGAACCGTGCCAGATGCGTACGTTGAGTCATACTTCCACACACAGAACAGTTACACTTGTGCTTTGGTTTCGTAGGTTTTATAGTTGCTGGGGACTTAATTAATTAATTGTGTTAATGAAAATTTCCATTTCATTCTTTGTTGTTGTTCTATGCAGTCAGATTGCGTAATAATACTAGTCAGAGCCAACCGTTTACGAGACTTCGTAATCGGACAAACAGCTACGAAAAATTAAAATTATTTGCATTTTATTTTAATTAAGCCCCCATGCAGTGTACGTAATGGATGTAAGAGTACAGACTGTCGACACGTGTGTGTGTGTGAAATCTTATGAGACTTAACTGCTAAGATCATCAGTCCCTAAGCTTACATACTACTTAACCTAAATCATCCTAAGGACAAGCAGACACACCCATGCCCTAGGGAGGACTCGAACCTCCGCCGGAACCAGCCGCACAGTCCATGACTGTGGACACGCGGAAGTTTGGAGGTAGCTGTGGGTTGTGTTCAGGTAGGCAGATGGTAAGGCGACTGCTCACGAAGAGGAGGAAAGCCGGGTTAGAGTCCCAGGCAGCCAGAAATTTGCACTGTCGTCATTCCATTCTTCAACTGGAGATTGTCCATATTTCCAATAGCGAGTACATTTAATGTACATTCTGTACTGTTCCGCTTCATCTCTGGGTCATAACAGCACACCCATGTTTCAGCAGCAGTCATGATGTTTTGGCACTTTTGATGTGTATGTGTGGTGCTCTACACAGTTTGGTTGTATGCAGATCATATAAGTTCTGCATTTACATAGTACTTCGTAAATACAAGCTAACATTCGAACAAAATTACGCAAGATTTCCTCGACGTCACCACCCCAAGAATCTTTGACCACAACCTGGAATAAAGAGCCATGAACTTACGTAAACTTCAAAAAATGTGCAACTTGATATGAAAAGCCGTCTGAAGATTAAACTGTCGGATCGAAAACGTTTACGGTACTGTTTACGTAAATAAATGTCATTATCAGTAGTCGGTGGTTGCTGTCTTCTTCCTTGAAAGGACCGACCTATGTGAAGAATTGGTTAGGCGCTTCAGCAGTTTCGTGGTATGTTACTACTAATGATTGTACTGTCAAAGCGGAACCCCAATAGTTACTTTTCCTGGGTTGTCTTACGCTCGTAGCAGAGACATAACGTTACCATTGTCCTGTGAGAAAACAATACACCTCCGTAATGTAAACATTGATTGTCAGTTGAGTACATGCTTTTTGGAACTCCGCTCCGTTTCTCAGGGAAATTTATGTTTTGCCACTCAGTGGCCATACATTGTCCAGCACTGATAATACTGGTACCTGTCGCTCTTATGAGCAAAAAACATCTGCCTGTCGTGGGTCCTAAACAAAACATTCAGATACCAGAAACATTTTTACGTCTCTTCGTGCATCCATATTTAAATTAGTAAAATTTTTTTTATTGAAAATGAAACTCATCCAGCTGTATTTAAGATTTCATACTTATTTGACTACTAGTTTCGACGTTGACGCAAAGCTGGTGGAGTTTCATTTTGAATAAAAAAAAAATATTTCTGGTTGGCGTAAAATTTTGGGTACGGGTATTTTTAGTAAGAAAGCTAAACAGACCTTTTACATACGCAAGATACAGACGTACATTATTTAGCAATATTGGCATAAACATTAATGCTAGCAAATTTTGAATGAACAAACACTTACGCAGATGGGTCACCGTCAATGAACGTGTTTTCGCACGATATTTTGGTCCTTGGGATTGGTTATGTAGGAAGTCACTGTGGTCCGAATGAAAGTAGATATCGAGGTATACTGCACTCTGAAGGGTAACTCACAATTCTTCAGCGTCACTTGGTCTTTTCCACTCTATGTTCGCATTCTCTGCGGAAAACGTCGGAGCAATGAACAAACAGGGCGCTGGCTTTATTTGTATTCCATTCCCCGAGCGCTTGTTTGAAGTAGAGGACGCGTTTACGGTTTACGCCTAATATCAAGGAGGGCTCGTTGTAGCGTGCGCTTCCGGAACGGATGGTATGCGGCTTACGAATGCATGACAATGTCACAGGCCAGCGCGCGTGATTATGGCGGAGCAATCAAGCTGCAGCAATCAAACCGTAGCATGCCGATCATCCCAGCCCCCCACCCCACCTCCCCACCCCCTCTCGACCCCTCCAGGCCATTCGATCTCTGACGTAACCATAGATAGCACGACACACCAGTACCGCAGAATTTATGGCAGCAGACAATGAAGAACACAGCCGAAACTCAAACGCTCTTCGGAACCGAACGGTTGGTTTACACTGCGGGTACATACGAGGCGTAATCCCAAAAGTAAGGTCTCCTATTTTTTATAAGTACATAGACCTGTTTATTTCTACAATGGTTTACATCACTTTACAGCTTAAACATTTAGCTATTTTTCGACGTAATCACCATTTCTGTCGATGCATTTTTGTAGACGCTATGGCAGTTTTTGTATGCCCATGTCATACCAGCTCGCCGCCATGCTGTTCAGAAAGTTATGAACCTCTTCTTTCACCTCGTCGTCGGAGCTGAAACGCTGGGACCACAATTAAAGCTGACAGGTACTGTGAGACTCTGAAAAAACTCAAACGGGCATTCAGAACCGGAGAAGAGGAAAGTTGAGCAAGGGCGTACACATTCTCCATAACAACGCTCGCCCACACATCGCTCGCCAAACCGTTGCTCTCCTGCAATAGTCCTGACTTGGCGCCCACTCACTATCACCTGTTCCCTAGGTTAAAAGAACATTTGGCAGGAAAGCGATTCAGCTCCGACAACGAGGTGAAAGAAGAGGTTCATAACTTTCTGAACAGCATGGCGGCGAGCTGGTATGACATGGGCATACAAAAACTGCCACAGCATCTACAAAAATGCATCGACAGAAATGGTGATTATATCGAAAAATAGCTAAATGTTCAAACTGTAAACTGATCTAAACCATTGTAGAAATAAATAGGTCTGTGTACTTGTAAAAAAATAGGAGACCTTACTTTTGGGATTACCCTCATAGCTAGCGTACTCAAAATATTACACAACAGTACTTAGCGAGAAAAGAAACGGTAGAGATTGAAGTTAAAAAAAATTATTTGCCTCTTCTGAATTCTTTGCCGACTGAAGGTATTTGAATGGTGTTGGATGCCACGATTATGGAATGATTGATTTCTATGCAGAAGAATGTAGCTGGAAGTGCTCTTCCTAATACATCAGAAACTGCTTTGATTATTATAAGTGCTTTAAATTTCAACTCCCCATAAATACGTGACTAAACAATCACTGATAGTATTGTGTCTCAATACAGTTACATCCTTATAAATCTTGTCCTTCCGAACCAGCCAGCCGCTAGAACTGAACAAAGCCCCAGGGCTGTGTTAGCGAGTCCTTTCACTGTAACATACCGGAAACTTTCCGAACAAGCTACTGTGAACGGTAGGTAGACGGGAGCATAGCTTATTCCTATTAAAAAAAAAAAACGTATCGGAAGTAGTCCACAAAAGTGCTCTCGAGTATCTCCTGCCATAGACTATTCGAACACATCCTGAGCTCAAAGCTAATGAGTTATCTCGATCCGAATAATCTCCTCCTTACCAGCCGGAACGGAATCCGAAGATCGATGGCGCGAAAGGGGACTCGCGCTTTTGACATAAAATTATAACGTCAGTCCAGCATACTACAGTGTTGTATTTTATTTATGAGCTATACTATTTTAGACGTTTCCGTTTTAGGCAACATCAGCATCACATTAAAAGGACACAGACACATAGTATCTCGTCACAATACAAGTGTTGTTGTTGTTGTGGTCTTCAGTCCTGAGACTGGTTTGATGCAGCTCTCCATGCTATTCTATCCTGTGCAAGCTTCTTCATCTCCCAGTACCTACTGCAACCTACATCCTTCTGAATCGGCTTAGTGTATTCATCGCTTGGTCTCCCTCTACGATTTTTACCCTCCACGCTGCCCTCCAATGCTAAATTTGTGATCCCTTGATGCCTCAAAACATGTCCTACCAACCGATCCCTTCTTCTAGTCAAGTTGTGCCACAAACTTCTCTTCTCCCCAATCCTATTCAATACCTCCTCATTAGTTACGTGATCTACCCACCTTATCTTCAGCATTCTTCTGTAGCACCACATTTGAAAAGCTTCTATTCTCTTCTTGTCCAAACTGGTTATCGTCCATGTTTCACTTCCATACATGGCTACACTCCATACAAATACTTTCAGAAACGACTTCCTGACACTTAAATCTATACTCGATGTTAACAAATTTCTCTTCTTCAGTAACGATTTCCTTGCCATTGCCAGTCTACATTTTATATCCTCTCTACTTCGACCATCATCAGTTATTTTGCTCCCTAAATAGCAAAACTCCTTTACTACTTTAAGTGTCTCATTTCCTAATCTAATCCCTTCAGCATCACCCGATTTAATTTGACTACATTCCATTATCCTCGTTTTGTTTTTGTTGATGTTCATCTTATATCCTCCTTTCAAGACACTGTCCATTCCGTTCAACTGCTCTTCCAAGTCCTTTGCTGTCTCTGACAGAATTACAATGTCATCGGCGAACCTCAAAGTTATTACTTCTTCTCCATGAATTTTAATACCTACTCCGAATTTTTCTTTTGTTTCCTTTACTGCTTGCTCAATATACAGATTGAATAACACCGGGGAGAGGCTACAACCCTGTCTCACTCCTTTCCCAACCACTGCTTCCCTTTCATGCCCTTCGACTCTTATAACTGCCATCTGGTTTCTGTACAAATTGTAAATAACCTTTCGCTCCCTGTATTTTACCCCTGCCACCTTCAGAATTTGAAAGAGAGTATTCCAGTTAACGTTGTCAAAAGCTTTCTCTAAGTCTACAAATGCTAGAAACGTAGGTTTGCCTTTTCTTAATCTTTCTTCTAAGATAAGTCGTAAGGTTAGTATTGCCTCACGTGTTCCAACATTTCTACGGAATCCAAACTGATCTTCCCCGAGGTCCGCTTCTACTAGTTTTTCCATTCGTCTGTAAATCGTATTATAGTCACGTCCAAGGTACGGCTGTACATTTGACCAGCCTCAGAATTCCAAATATAGCTGTTTACACGTGCCGCCAAGTCTGTAGGCTGCGGGTGTGGGAAGTTCAGTTTTCAGTTCGATCTACCCTCGTAGTAAAAGTATCGAGGGGGGGGGGGGGGGGGGGGAGAGAGAAAAACACGGAAACACCAAACACACAACACATTGCCATGGCTTATACGGTGGCGGAAAACCGCTGACATTCAAAACAGCTTCCAATAGTGTCGTAACGGATAAATACAGGTCCTGTAAGGTTTCAATGGAATCTTATATCTCTGTTCTATTTGATCAAAAGTATCCGGACACCCCCAAAAACAAACGTTTTTCATATTAGGTGCATTTTGCTGCCACCTACTGCCAGGTACTCCATATCAGCGACCTCAGTGTTCATTAGACATCGTGAGAGAGAAGAATAGGGCGTTGCGCGGAACCGAACGGACTTCGAAAGTGGTCAGGCGATTGGGTGTCGTTTTACGTCCGTACGCGAGATTTCGACACTCCTAAACATCCCTAGGTCCACTGTTTCCGATGTGACAGTGAAGTGGAAACATTAAGGGACACGTACAGCACAAAAGCGTACAGGCCGACCTCGTCTGTTGACTGACACAGACTGCCGACCGTTGAAGAGGATCGTAGGCATAATGTGTAATAGGCAGATGTATATCCAGACCATCACACAGGAATTCCAAACTGCATCAGGATCCGCTGCAAGTACTATGACAGTTAGGTGGGAGGTGGGAAAACTTGGATTTCGTGGTCGAGCGGCTGCTCATAAGCCGCACATCACGCCGGTAAATGCCAAACGTCGCCTCGCCTCGCTTGATGTAAGGAGCGTAAACATTGGACGTTGTGTGGAGTGACGAAAAAACGGTACACAATGTGGCGATCTAATGGCAGGATGTGGGTAAGGAGAACGCCCGGTGAACGTCATCTGCCAGCGTGTGTAGTGCCAACAGAAAAATTCGGAGGCGGTGGTGTTATGGTATGGTCGTGTTCTGTGTGGAAGGGGCTTGCACCCATCGTTGTTTTGCGTAGCACTATCACACCACAGCCCTACATTGATGTTTTAAGCACATTCTTGCTTCCCACTGTTTAAGAGCAATTCGGTGAAGGCGATTACATCTTTCAACACGATCGAGCACCCGTTGATAATGCACGGATCACTGTGATGGACTGGCCTGCACAGAGTCGTAACCTGAACCTTATAGAACACCTTTGGGATGTTTTAGAAAGCCGTCTTCGTGCCAGGCCTCACCAACCGTCATCGATACCTCTCCTCAGTGCGGCACTACGTGAAGAATGGGCTACCATTCATCAAGAAACCTTCCAGCACCTGATTGAAATTATGCCCGCGAGAGTGGAAGCTGTCATCAAGCCTAAGGGTGGGCCAACACCAAACTGAATTCCAGCATTACCGATGGAAGGCGCCACGAACTTGTAAGCCATTTTCCGCCAGGTGTCCGGATACTTTGGATCACATTGTGTAGCAGCAAGTTCAGGCAACGGAGTTTGATAGTGATCTCGCACCTTTCTTTCCGAAGTAGGCCACAGGTGCTGAATAATATTGATATCTAAATACCGTCGTAGCCAGGGTAGTCGCGAAAAATTAATCCTAGTGCTCACAAAACCAGTCCTGGATGAAGTGGGTTGTGTGAACAAGTCCCTGCCGTTTGAAACATAGTAGCACCATTGGGGACGAAACGTTGTACTTGGGATGGATCTGAGCAGCCATAATGGTCACATTGTCGTTGTCTGTAATGTGACCTTGCACGGAAATCATGGAGCCCATGGAATACGACGATATGGCTGCCCAAACCATCACCGAATACCCGTAATATTTCACTCTTGGGACGTAAACTCGGCTAGTTGGAAACAATGTGAACCAAGACCCATCCGACCAAACGACTTTTCTCCGTTGCTCATAGTCCACGTTCTATGCTTTGGGTTACAAATTTTCCCGTTGATGAGTGGTTTTAAAACTCTAACTCGTCCTGCAATTCCCTGTTTATGGAGCTCCCTTGTTTTGGCGCGAGTGCGACATAAAGTCCTGCACTGACTTAAACAGCAGTTGTCATCTTAATTTTCGTAACAATCCTCTTCAATGATCGTCTTCACGATCACTCAACCCACAGTATCGTCGGCGTTGTGGGTTAGCGGACAATGTTTTTCCGCCTTCCCCGTATCCGGTGCAAATCTTGAAATACCAAACACTTTGACTACCTTGGTTACGCAAGCACCCACTGCACGAACACTAACAACATGCCCACGTTCGAACTCACTTAGCTCTGATACAATGCACTCAAATCCACACAGGACAGTGTTCGGACCGTGACCGACACTTGCAACGTACTGACCTGCAGTTCATGAAGAAATATGACAATGCGGTCTGCAAGACGGTTAGCATCTGCATTTATCTTCAGACGTGCATTTCACACAGTGTTTCCATACTTTCTTCCAACCTCTGAATGTGTTCAGTACAAGGATGACAAACATTTATTTCATTTTATCACACGGCAGATCTCCCCACAGAGTTTCTAGTTCGTAGTCCATCTCGGAACACACAGCGCACGAGATTGCCCGTGGTGCAGGGGGCGCCTGCTGCCGCCCTGATGTTTCCTGATCTCTTGTGAACTGCACGTTGCAAGGCATCATAGATATGCTCAATAATGTTCATGTCTGGGGAGTTCGGTAGCCATCGGAAGTGTTTAAACTCAGAAGAGTGTTCCTGGAGCCACTATGTAGCAATTCTGGACGTCTGGGGTGTCGCATTGTCCTGCTGGAATTGCCAAAGTCCGTCGGAATGCACAATGCACATGAATGGATGCAGGTGATGAGGCAGGATGCTTACTTACGCGTCACCTGTCATAGTCGTATCTACACGTATCAGAGGTATCATATCACTCCAACAGCACACGCTCCACACCATTACAGAGCCTCCATTAGCTTGAACAGTCCCCTGGTCACATGCAGGGTCCATGGATTCACGAGGTTCTATCCATACCCGTACACGTCTACCCACTCGATCAAATTTGAAACGAGACTCGTCCGATCAGGCAACATGTTTCCAGTCATCCACAGTCCGACACCGGTGTTGACGGGCCCGGGTGAGGGTACACGAGTGGGCCTTCGGCTCCGAAAGCCCACATCGATGATGTGTTGTCGAATCTTTCGCACGCTGACACTCGTTGATGGCCCAGCACTGAAATCTGCAGCAATTTGCAGAACGGCTGCACTTCTGCCACGTTGGACAATTCTCTTCAGTCGTCGCTGGGGCCTTGTTGCAGGATCTCTTTCCAGCATCAGTGATGTCGGAGATGTGATGTTTTACCGGAGTCCTGATATTCACGGTACACTCGTGAAATGGTCGCACGGGAAAATCACAATTCATCGCTACATGGGAGATGCTGTATCCCATTGCTTGTCCGCCGACTATAACACCACGTTCAAACTCACTTAAATGTTGATAGCCTGCCATTGTAGCAGCAGTAACCGATCTAACAACTGTGCCAGACACCTATCTTGTATATACGCCACCTGCGGCAATGCCGTATTCTGCCTGTTTACATATCTCTGTATTTGAATAAGCATGCCTATATCAGTTTCTTTAGCGCTTCAGAGTGTATAGAGATTTTAGCAGTTGTTAATAACAATGATCATCATGTTCATATTCTGTATTTCTGTTTGTGTTACGCTTTCATGGTTAATACAATCTAAATCACATTAGTTATCTGTTACTTCTTGCTGAGCCTTCACATTTCACATGCATATTCAAAAAATTCTGTTTAAATATCTGAACAGAATCATGATAGAAGGTTGTATACATGGAAGAACCCTGGAGATACTAAAAGGTATCAGATAGATTATATAATGGTAAGACAGAGATTTAGGAACCAGGTTTTAAATTGTAAGACATTTCCAGGGGCAGATGTGGACTCTGACCACAATCTATTGGTTATGACCTGTAGATTAAAACTGAAGAAACTGCAAAAAGGTGGGAATTTAAGGAGATGGGACCTGGATAAACTGAAAGAACCAAAGGTTGTACAGAGTTTCAGGGAGAGCATAAGGGAACAATTGACAGGAATGGGGGAAAGAAATACAGTAGAAGAAGAATGGGTAGCTTTGAGGGATGAAGTAGTGAAGGCAGCAGAGGATCAAGTAGGTAAAAAGACGAGGGCTAGTAGAAATCCTTGGGTAACAGAAGAAATATTGAATTTAATTGATGAAAGGAGAAAATATAAAAATGCAGTAAATGAAGCAGGCGAAAAGGAATACAAACGTCTCAAAAATGAGATCGACAGGAAGTGCAAAATGGCTAAGCAGGCATGGCTAGAGGACAAATGTAAGGATGTAGAGGCTTGTCTCACTAGGGGTAAGATAGATACTGCCTACAGGAAAATTAAAGAGACCTTTGGAGAGAAGAGAACCACTTATATGAATATCAAGAGCTCAGACGGCAACCCAGTTCTAAGCAAAGAAGGGAAGGCAGAAAGGTGGAAGGAGTATATAGAGGGTCTATACAAGGGCGATGTACTTGAGGACAATATTATGGAAATGGAAGAGGATGTAGATGAAGATGAAATGGGAGATACGATACTGCGTGAAGAGTTTGACAGAGCACTGAAAGACCTGAGTCGAAACAAGGCCCCGGGAGTAGACAACATTCCATTAGAACTACTGACGGCCTTGGGAGAGCCAGTCCTGACCAAACTCTACCATCTGGTGAGCAAGATGTATGAAACAGGCGAAATACCCTCCGACTTCAAGAAGCATATAATAATTCCAATCCCAAAGAAAGCAGGTGTTGACAGATGTGAGAATTACCGAACAATCAGTTTAATAAGCCACAGCTGCAAAATACTAACACGAATTCTTTACAGACGAATGGAAAAACTAGTAGAAGCCGACCTCGGGGAAGATCAGTTTGGATTCCGTAGAAATACTGGAACACGTGAGGCAATACTGACCTTACGACTTATCTTAGAAGAACGATTAAGGAAAGGCAAACCTACGTTTCTAGCATTTGTAGACTTAGAGAAAGCTTTTGACAATGTTGACTGGAATACTCTCTTTCAAATTCTAAAGGTGGCAGGGGTAAAATACAGGGAGCGAAAGGCTATTTACAATTTGTACAGAAAGCAGATGGCAGTTATAAAAGTTGAGGGGCATGAAAGGGAAGCAGTGGTTGGGAAGGGAGTGAGACAGGGTTGTAGCCTCTCCCCGATGTTATTCAATCTGTATATTGAGCAAGCAGTAAAGGAAACAAAAGAAAAATTCGGAGTAGGTATTAAAATCCATGGAGAAGAAGTAAAAACTTTGAGGTTCGCCGATGACATTGTAATTCTGTCAGAGACAGCAAAGGACTTGGAAGAGCAGTTGAACGGAATGGATGGTGTCTTGAAGGGAGGATATAAGATGAACATCAACAAAAGCAAAACGAGGATAATGGAATGTAGTCGAATTAAGTCGGGTGATGTTGAGGGTCTTGGATGAGGAAATGAGACACTTAAAGTAGTAAAGGAGTTTTGCTATTTGGGGAGCAAAATAACTGATGATGGTCGAAGTAGAGAGGATATGAAATGTAGACTGGCAATGGCAAGGAAAGCGTTTCTGAAGAAGAGAAATTTGTTAACATCGAGTATAGATTTAAGTGTCAGGATGTCATTTCTGAAAGTATTTGTATGGAGTGTAGCCATGTATGGAAGTGAAACATGGACGGTAAATAGTTTGGACAAGAAGCGAATAGAAGCTTTCGAAATGTGGTGCTACAGAAGAATGCTGAAGATTAGATGGGTAGATCACATAACTAATGAGGAGGTACTGAATAGGATTGGGGAGAAGAGGAGTTTGTGGCACAACTTGACTAGAAGAAGGGATCGGTTGGTAGGACGTGTTCTGAGGCATCAAGGGATCACCAATTTAGTATTGGAGGGCAGCGTGGAGGGTAAAAATCGTAGGGGGAGACCAAGAGATGAATACACTAAGCAGATTCAGAAGGATGTAGGTTGCAGTAGGTACTGGGAGATGAAGAAGCTTGCACAGGATAGAGTAGCATGGAGAGCTGCATCAAACCAGTCTGAGGACTGAAGACCACAACAACAACATCTGAACAGGCCTTGCGTCTTGCATGTTTCCATTATTAGTGAATGTTCCAATGGCACTTGACTCACACGCACTGCACCTAGTGAAATTTATTCATGTTATTTCAAAAGCAGAGTGACTCCTACCAGTTCACCTAGTTGCAGGTGATTATAATCAAGGTAGGTATGCAGTGCAGAGTAGAGCTACGTTTCCGTTGTTGCACAGGTAAGCAGTATCATTCTTAGGAGTAACATCAGACATTGTGGGTGTTCATCCATTTTGCACGGATTCAGATTTCCTTCAGCTTCAGTATATTCCTTTGTGTATTCGGTATATCTTTCAACCACAAGAGTTAAGCCAGTCTAAAATCGTATTCAGGGTACAGCGTTTAAAAATATGCCTTCTCACAGCAGTGGATAGGTACACATTATTCAATGAACCGTTCGATCACGCGCAAAGATCTATCACAGCAACGTATGTAAACGTTGGTTTGTTGTTTTTCAAGTAAGACTGTATAAACGTTCTTTATTATAAGTTCAAATATAAAGATTATGCATAGAGTTAATAGGCTTACACAGCCATCACGTCAAGAAGTACATGAAATATATTCGCAGTTAATACGGACGACCATCAGTTGTATAATGGAATGACAACGAAAATCTGTGCCGGCCTCTAAGCCGGATTTCCTGCTCATCGCGAGTTGTCGCCTTACCACCAGGCTATCCGAGCACGACTCAGGGCCAGAAGCAAACTTCCGTATGTTGGCAACCAGACATCTAGAAGGTCAGATTTGTAGGCTTCAGAGAGTCTTCATAAGGCGTACCCATCTACACACATTGGAAGTCCATATACGGAAGTTTTAGACAGTCTCACGTAATTGTTTCATATAGGCGGCTAGACGCAGAAAAGTTTCAACTAATAACAATAATAATAATAATAATGAGTGTATAATATTAAATTAGTCAGTCTCATAAACGTTAGGCAGAGTAATTTTCTCTTAACATAATGTGCCTGTCGAGCGAATGTGGGCAATGATATTAACGAAAATGCATAGCAGCAGTGCAGAGTAAATCATATCTGAGACGCAGGTGTCTGTTCTGAGGAAACACGAGAAACAATAGGGTACACTCACAGAGGCCTACTAGTTCTTTGTTGGACAGACGGAAAACCACGCGGGGTAGCCGCGCGGTCTAGGGCCCTTGTCACGGTCCGTGCGGCTGCCCCCGTCGGAGGTTCGAGTCCTCCCTGGTGCATGGGTGTGTGTGTGTTGCCCATAGCGTAAGTTAGTTTAAGTTAGATTAAGTAGTGTGTGGGCTTAGGGACCGATGACCTCCACAGTTTGGTCCCATAAAAAAAATTAAAAATTAAAAAAAGACAGACGGAAGACAGCTGAGATATATGAAGGCGTAGCCTACACCGATGGCAACAGGCAAAAACCTTTAATCCCCCTTTCTACATAGCGTGGGTCCGGATCAGACGAAGGTAACAGGATAATTAATTTGTTCTAGAGTATTATAGATTTTTGATATACAAGGAGAGATACTGAAGACACAAATCATTACAATACTGATGCTCGTTAATGGACTCATGGAAAACTTAAGCTGGTCGAAATTCACATAATCAAATTCACTACATTTTAAGCATAACAGTTAATTTCTGAAGATTTCTTATGTTAAAAGATGAAAGATATAGGTGATTACAAATATTGGGAAAGTTAATCATACAAAAATTGCTTATGTGGCATACCAAGGGAGGATAATTAAAGTACACAAAGTTGAAGTTTGCCTGCAGTTACAAATGAATTAACTAAAACTACGGTGCTTTACTAAGCACATGCGAATGTAGGTGGTACGCCCCTGTCATCCTCCTAACCTTGGTCTGAATTGCTCAGCTTAACGTGGACTCCCAATTAGCATTAAGAATATTAACAAACGTTGCCAGAAGTGGAAAGAATGAAGTGAAAGATAAATAGAATAGGTTTCACCGGGAAACCAGTTCAGGCCTTTGAATTCGCAGTTTCGTACTGAACCACCGAGAAACACACAAATGAATTACGTACTAATCATAATTATCTTACGAGAAACCTTATTTCAATGAAAATGTAACTTACTGGTACACCAACTTTCCTACCGAAAGTTTCTATGCTTCAATCAGTTGTCTTACGTTTTTTAAAAACAAGATTTGGAGATAATACAGTCATACGACACTTAGAATGGATCATAAAATTTCGGAATAAATATCTTTTCACAAAATATAACTTCAAAAGAAACGAAAAATTATTTTATGGTTGAAATGTACGTGTGAAACATAGTACTGCTGTTATATTTTTTTTTAAAAACTGTAATTATTATCAAAGTTTTTATCTATAAGGAAGTTACGTTCAGCTTCAACTGTGCAGCGTTGTGAATGAGTAATTCTGTAAGTAGGGCATCCAGCATTATTGCAAAACACTGTCGAAAACTTTCAAATAAAAATGACTTAAAAGCTGCAATTATACCAACATTAGAAAGAAAGCTACGAACCTTTCACTTTTTCCTCGTACAAAGTAACTTCTGCTAAGAAAGCGAAAAAGAACTCAGTTACTGTGAGCGCGACAGAAATGTGGAAGAAGCTATCAAAGAACCTTCTCACAGAATAGAACTCGCTACACTATGTTAGCCGGCACGATGGCTGGAATTTTCGCCTTGTGTATTGTTCCAGAAGAGTATCAGGTATTTGTAATATTCCTGATTCTAATATTTAACACGGCGTTCTAAAGGCCAATAGCTAACTATCGACGTGCGAGTGAGCGTTCGCCCTATAGACAGTTGGGCCCAGAGTCTGAGGGGTGGAACGAACGACGCTACGCATTTAGCTTCGTAACAGCACCCTCTGTTTAATCGGAAAGTTTTACAGGCAAGTATACATCATATGTAAATAAATTCAGACAATAATGCAAATGAATAAATGAATGATAAAAACAATGCAAGTCAGATTGAATAAACAAATAATGGTAATTAACAAAATGACAAAGTTGATTTATAATTGAATACTCCATAGCTAGTAAATCTCACACAAATAAAACGATGGCCTTAGAAAATGTTATTGAAAGTATGTCCGTTCCACCTCCAGTTGACTAATGAATATTGCAGTGAGTGCAGTTAAGTTTGCGTAAATTAGCGAACTATTTCATAGTCTCCAACAAGTTCAGCTGACCCAGTAGTAATATCAAATTCCTAAGCCCAACGAAACAGTACAGTGAAATTCCTTCAAGTATGTTGCGTTACAGCTCGTTTTCAACATAATATTTGAAGGTGGCTATGACATATCACACAATCACACACCAGTGTCTTCTACATTCTGTGAAATTTTCTGTTTGTGGCGGTAGAAGACGAGCCGAGAAGACGCACAGCCGCGCCTGCAGCAGTCCTCTGATAAACACTACATTAATTTAATCTTTGCTTTTTCCTCACGAGCTTCTGCAAAGAAGTGAACTATACGTGCGTATTTTACTGTGTAGACTAGTGGTAAGTAAATTAATCGTAGTTTTTGTTTCTGCGTAAATCTTGTAAATTTTCTTGGCCGCGCGGGATTAGCCGAGCGGTCTGGGGCACTGCAGTTATGGACTGTGCGGCTGTTCCCGGCGGAGGTTCGAGCCCTCCCCCGGGCATGGGTGTGTGTGTGTTTGTCCATAGGATAATTTAGGTTAAGTATTGTGTAAGCTTAGGGACTGATGACCTTACCAGTTAAGTCCCATAAGATTTCACACACATTTGAACATTTTTTTTGAATTTTCTTGTGTAGGGCGACTTGCTTGTGTAAATTTTCCTGTCGCCAGAAACTTCGTCACGCCACAAAGTTTTAATTTTGTGCTAGTAAACAGCATACAGTTCAGATCAGTGTATTCTAGTGTGAGTATTTATCTCGTGCAGTAAATTTTCGGTTTTTAATAACAGGCATCTGCAAATACATCAACTTCAGTACAGAAATTTATTTCTGTTTAACAGCTTGCGGTCTCAGAGTACAGTGATAAATCTGCACAGCAATTTTTAGTGTTACTCTGTTCTGCTTTGGTAAATTTTGTATGCATTTCAAACTCAGTAGTACCATTTCAGACCTTGTGTATCTATTTTTTACACAGTACGATACGGCTAGGGACTGTGCTTGTTGTGAGCGGATACAAGGAGAGTTGGCTGCTGTCCGTAAACAGTTGGAAGCTGTGTTGGCTACCGTCGACAAGCTTCTAGCTTATGCTCAAAGCTGCGGTGACGTCGGGGCGCCAGTGACGAGACCTGCGACACCTTTGGTGCCACTGGACTCCCCCGGTGAGCCGCACGTCGCTGCGGCTTCTGATACGCAACATCTGACCGGTCCGTCCTCTCTCCAGGGTGGGTGGCAGACAGTGGTGGGTTTGCGCACGGCCGCCTGTATTAGAGGCCGGAGGACTGAAATGTGGCAACGTTACGTTAAAGCCTACCGCATGGCTGTGGCTATAAAGTAGCGAACGGAAGCATTTGTTTACGTACTTTCGCGGTGTCTGTTTTATCCGACATTACAGTGTAATTATGCTACAATGGGCTCTGCAAAAATCAGGCAACTAGTCGTGACTACAGTCGAAGATATAACACAATGTAAGTATACAATCCTGTGAAGTTTGTAGTGTTTTTACATGTATATGTGCAAGTGGGCTACGTGAACGACTTTCGTCTACACAATTGCAGAAAAAGTTCTACTATATTCTAGATACAATTTGAAAACAAAGTTTTGAATTCATAAGTTTAGTATCAGAATCTTCTCCTAAGTGGTTTTGTGTTAATATTACGAATATTTCTACACATTTGATTCTATTTGTAGACGTGTGTTTCGTGATGTCCAAGCAGTAGAAAAAAACCAGTCCCCTCAAATTCTCATTTACTATTTTTACATAATAGTATTTTGATTTAAGATGTTAGCAATTAATGCATCATTCTATTTGCAGATGCCAGAAAAATGTTGTGTTCCTGTTTGCAATAGCAACTACAAATCCAGCAAGGAAGAGGGTTACTTCTCAATGTTCAGATTCCCTACTGAAGAGGAAAACAGAAAACGATGGACAAGAAATATCCCCAGAAAGGACTGGACTCCATCAAATAGAAGTGTTGTTTGCATTAAACATTTTGAAGAATGTGATGTATCAAGAGTGGAGATTTACAAGGACTCTGAAGGGAACTGTCACGAGTTTCCTCGTCAAAGGCCATTGCTTTTACCAGAAGCTGTGCCAAAAATATTCCCCGGGTTACCATCGTATTTAAGTAAGGTGCAGCCTCCAGAGAGGTGTGACCCAGAAATAAGAAGGAAGCGTGCACACCATGAAGAGAAGGATGAAGCCATGCTAAATGAGGACATTATTGCAAATTTTCAGTGTTTGTGTGCTGAGTACTAGGATAGAATAAACAGTGTAGGAAAGTGGAGTGTTAGTGTTAAAGAGAATAAGATATTCTTTTATACTATAGATTTTTCTGAAGACCTGTGATTAAAAAAAAATCTAACATACTAATGAACAATACACAAAAAACATTCGTTAAAAATTATTATTATTATGCCACCCTCATATATAAAGGTGTGAAAGATATGTTGCAGCTGTCAGAAACTTTTATATTAGTTTGTCATTTATATAGGAAGGAACATGATAATACATTTCAAATAACAGACTGAAATAATTGCAAGTCTGCAAATAATGTTAGTAGGCACCTCACAAAATTGTTTGCTGAACTTGTATCTCCAAATCTCGGGTAAGAAACGTCATAATATACTGCTATGAAGCACGTGTGAGTTATTGAACAGTTCATCGTTGCAAGGAAACGAGAATAAAATGCGTAATTCCGACATAAAGTCGGCGTAATACTGCGAGAAATTAGCTTTTCTAGGTTACTGTGTTATTTATAGGGACCAAATCTACAAAAAAAAAAAAAAAAGTGATTCCGTATTTATATCTGACACGTCGTCTGCATTCGACGAAATCTAAACTTCAGTCTCGGCCTAGCTGTTCACGCTAGCCGGCCTACTGACGTCACAGGACACGACGTTGTCAGCTTGACGACTCTGGCCTCTAATACAGGCGGCCGTGGTTTGCGTGTCACTGGGCGGAAGGCGAAAGAGGGAGCAGGCCGTGCGGCTGGCTCCTTACGTCTTAGCAGCAGGTACGAGGTGCCATCCAGTGTTGATGATAACTCTGAGCCAGCACGGAATGCCTCTCCTGCTGGGCCAGCGGTCGATTTTCCTGGCCAGTCCGGACAAGTACAGAGGTTGGGTATGCTTGTCACTAGGAGCCCCACTGTTAGGAGGTAATCTCAGCGAGACAGGACAAGGCGGGAAAGAATTCCAGTGTGCATTCGGTATGTCTGCCGGGTGGTCTCGTCCGTGATGTGGAGGATCTCGTCCGTGATGTGGAGGAGGCCCTGCCGGCGGCTATCGAGCGCACTGGACGCAACCGGCTGCATATAGTGTGGCACATGTCGGCGCGAATGACGCCTGCCGCTTGGGTTCTGAGGCCATCCTCGGATCCTTTCAATGGCTGGCTGATTTGGTGAAGGCAACTAGCAAAGCTTGCGGGGTGCAGGCTAAGCTATTTGTAGCATCGCACCCACGGTGGATCGCGGTCCTCTGGTTTGGAACAGAATGGAAGGTCCGTGCCAGAGAATCAGACGACTCTGCGACGGTGTCAGATGCAAATTTCTCGACCTCCGTTATCGGTTGCGGAAATGTAGGGTTCTCCTTAATAGGTCAGGCATGCACTACACGCAGGAGTACGTGTGGCATGCACGTGGGGCTTTTTTAGGTTAGAGAACCCCGCCCCTGGAATCAAAGACGATTTGCCTGTTAAATCACCCACAGTGAGCGGGAGATCCCGGGTTCGAATCCCAGTGCGGCACACATTTTCACTAGCCGCCGCTGATTGCGCGTAATATCCCACAGCAGCTGACAACAGTCATCCCACTTTGATGTGATATAATCCTGTCCCTTCTTCTTGTCAGTGTTTCCCATATTTTCCTTTCCTCGCCGTTTCTGAGCAGGACTTCCTCATTGCTTACCTTATCACTCCACCTAATTTTAAACACCCTTTTGTAGAACCACACCTCTTCTGTCCCACTTTTCCTACAGTCCATGATTCAGTACCATGATTCTGTGCTTCTAACGAACGTTCTTAGTTAGGGCTCTTTTAGCTTGGAAGACACTCTTTGCCAGAGCTTGTTTGCCTTTTTCTCTCCTCCTTGCTTCGTCCGTCATGGGTTTTTTCCTTCCATGCTAACAGAACTTCTTAACTTCGTTTACATCGTGATCACCATTTTTGATTACGTTCTCCTACATCTACATATGCACCTCCTCTACACTCCGCAAGCCACCTGACGGCGTGTGGCGAGGAGTAGTTTGTATATCAGTATCACTTCCCCCTTTCGTCTCCAGCCATCCTGATTTAGGTTTTCCGTGATTTCCCTAAATCGTTTCAGGCAAATGCCGGGATGGTTCCTTTGAAAGGGCACGGCCGATTTCCTTCTCAATCCTTCCCTAACCCGAGCTTGCGCTCCGTCTCTAATGACCTCGTAGTCGACGGGACGTTAAACACTAACCACCACCACCACTTCCCCCTTTCCCTGTCCCAGTCGCTTATGGTTCGCGAAAAGAAAGAGTGCTGGTAAGTCTCCGTGTGGGCTCTCGAATCTGACTGGTTTTATCTTCATGGTCTTTCCACGAGATATAAGTAGGAGGAAGCAATAAGTTTGTTGATTCTTCTAGGAATGTATCCCCTCCACCAACACCGTGGTAAACAACGCCTCTCTTGCAGCGCCTGCCACTAGAGTTGACTCAGCATTTCCGTGACGCTTTCGCGCTTACTAAGCGAATCTGTTATGAAACGTGCTGCTCTTCTTTGGATCTCTATTTTCTCTGTCAGACCAGTCCGGTACAGATCCAATACTGAAGAGCAATGTTCAAGTATTGGTCGAACGAGTGATTTGCAAGCTACTTCCTGAGAATTCTTCCAATGAATCTCATTCTGGCATATGCCTTACAATTAATTTCTTGTGGTCGTTCCACTTCAAGTCGCTCCGTACACATACTCCTAATTATTTTATGAAAGTAATTGCTTCCAATAATTATTCTGAAATTTTGTAATCATACAATAAACGTTCTTCTGACTGTGTATTTACAGTACGTCACACTTGTTTAGGTTGAAGGTCGATTGCCACTCCCTGCACCAACCGTCGATCCTCTGCAGATCTTTCAGCAGCCGGCCGCTGTGGCCGTGCGGTTCTAGGCGCTTCAGTCTGGAACCGCGTGACCGCTACGGTCGCAGGTTCGAATCCTGCCTCGGGTATGGATGTGTCTTATGTACTTAGGTTAGTTAGGTTTAAGTAGTTCTAAGTTCTAGGGGACTGATGGCCACAGATGTTAAGTCCCATAATGCTCAGAGACATTTCAACCATTTGAATCTTTCAGCATTTCGGTATTATTTTCTAGCGTCGCAACTTCTCTGTATACAACTGCATCATCGGCGAAAAGCATCATGGAATTACAGACATTATCCACTAGGTCATTTACAAACAGGGTGGCCCACTTAAACGTGTTTCAGCGCAAATATCTCTGGAGCAAAAATAAATACTGAAAAATGACTTTCACTGGTATGAAAGTAAGACAGGGGCTCATGAAAATAAGTGAAAGACATTCTAAAACACAAGCAGATATTAGCGTCAACACAAACTTACGTTTTTAATGGACATACCGTATTATTTATTACACAATCAATAAAGTAAAATAATCGCAATAATATTGGCGTTGGTTGCACCGCAATACATCACTACATGCCGAAAAACTGCAAAGTTGACGCTTGAAATAACGAAACGCACCGCTGTTGCACGTTTCGAGATGCTAGCGTGAACCTGCCGTTGCTCATAATCGCGATGTGGTTGACGTGCGTAGTCTTTCTTTCACTGTTGCCACGAGGACCGGAAGCAATAACAGGATTTGGCGACACAAACACTGACTGTGTGGATAACTCTAGCATCTCGGGACGTGCAACAGGCAACAGCAGTGCGTTTCTCATATTGCAAGCGTCAACTTCGCTTTGCAATTTCTCGGGATGTGATTGACGTATTGCGATGCAAGCAACACCGTTCCTTTTAGTGATTATTCATGTTATGGATAAGAAGAAAGTTTAAGATGAAGCATATATTTGATTACGTTTCACAGTGTCTCATAGCATTTATTTTCATGAGCCCCTATATTACATTGATTCCAATGAATGTGAAACATCCCCTTGGAAAAATTAAGAATGATACTGCTGGTAAACCTCTTACGTTATTTGATTTTCAAACTTCTGAGCAAAACTCAACGTATTCAGACATTTCTCTTTTTACTTATTCTGATCAATGGTAAACTGACACATTTTTTTTATTTTTTTTTTTTTTTTTAGCGCAATGCAATCTGACTTTCAATAATCTCTACAACAGAATGGCCCTGACTAACAATAACCTATGCCTTTCATGAATCACTTACCTCACAAAAATATTCGTTACTCAAACTACTGCAGTACAGCGAGCGCCACTACTGCCAGCTAAATAAAAGATTCTAACTACGAAAGGCACTAACTACTGACAAGCATAGTTAGCAAATGAAAGATTTTGATGGAGAACAAACAATGTACAGGGTGTTTCAAAAATGACCGGTATATTTGAAACGGCAATAAAAACTAAACGAGCAGCGATAGAAATACACCGTTTGTTGCAATATGCTTGGGACAACAGTACATTTTCAGGCAGACAAACTTTCGAAATTACAGTAGTTACAATTGTTAACAACAGATGGCGCTGCGGTCTGGGAAACTCTATAGTACGATATTTTCCACATATCCACCATGCGTAGCAATAATATGGCGTAGTCTCTGAATGAAATTACCCGAAACCTTTGACAACGTGTCTGGCGGAATGGCTTCACATGCAGATGAGATGTACTGCTTCAGCTGTTCAATTGTTTCTGGATTCTGGCGGTACACCTGGTCTTTCAAGTGTCCCCACAGAAAGAAGTCACAGGGGTTCGTGTCTGGCGAATAGGGAGGCCAATCCACGCCGCCTCCTGTATGTTTCGGATAGCCCAAAGCAATCACACGATCATCGAAATATTCATTCAGGAAATTAAAGACGTCGGCCGTGCGATGTGGCCGGGCACCATCTTGCATAAACCACGAGGTGTTCGCAGTGTCGTCTAAGGCAGTTTGTACCGCCGCAAATTCACGAAGAATGTCCAGATAGCGTGATTCAGTAATCGTTTCGGATCTGAAAAATGGGCCAATGATTCCTTTGGAAGAAATGGCGGCCCAGACCAGTACTTTTTGAGGATGCAGGGACGATGGGACTGCAACATGGGGCTTTTCGGTTCCCCATATGTGCCAGTTCTGTTTATTGACGAAGCCGTCCAGCTAAAAATAAGCTTAGTCAGTAAACCAAATGCTGCCCACATACATATCGCCGTCATCAATCCTGTGCACTATATCGTTAGCGAATGTCTCTCGTGCAGCAATGGTAGCGGCGCTGAGGGGTTGCCGCGTTTGAATTTTGTATGGATAGAGGTGTAAACTCTGGCGCATGAGACGATACGTGGACGTTGGCGTCATTTGGACCGCAGCTGCAACACGGCGAACGGAAACCCGAGGCCGCTGTTGGATCACCTGCTGCACTAGTTGCGCGTTGCCCTCTGTGGTTGCCGTACGCGGTCGCCCTACCTTTCCAGCACGTTCATCCGTCACGTTCCCAGTCCGTTGACAATTTTCAAACAGATCCTTTATTGTATCGCTTTTCGGTCCTTTGGTTACATTAAACCTCCGTTGGAAACTTCGTCTTGTTGCAACAACACTGTGTTCTAGGCGGTGGAATTCCAACACCAGAAAAATCCTCTGTTCTAAGGAATAAACCATGTTGTCTACAGCACACTTGCACGTTGTGAACAGCACACGCTTACAGCAGAAAGACGACGTACAGAATGGTGCACCCACAGACTGCGTTGTCTGCTATATCTTTCACATCACTTGCAGCGCCATCTGTTGTTGAAAATTGTAACTACTGTAATTTCGAAAGTTTGTCCGCCTGAAAATGTACTGTTGTCCCAAGTATATTGCAACAAACGGTGTATTTCTATCGCTGCTCGTTTAGTTTTTATTGCCGTTTCAAATATACTGGTCATTTTTGAAACACCCTGTATTTACCTTAATACTGTTCAGAAGTTTATATATATATAATCAGTTCATGACATCCAGTCTTACATATTTCCTTTTTCTGACGGACACACATCCAGATCGTCCGCTCTCAAAACTCTGCCATCTCTCTCCCCACATCCACCACTGCTGGCGGCTCACCTCCAACTGCGCAACGCTACGCGGTGTTCACATCCAACTGCCCAACACTACAATAGCAAATATTCCAACAATGCAAACCAGCCACAGGCTGCATACAGCACAGTGATTTTCATACAGAGCGCTACATGGCGATACCAACATAAAAACCTAAACAGCCTCCTTACAAAAGTTGTTTTTCAATACTTATTTTTGTTCCAGAGATATTTCCTCTGAAACGTTTCAGTGGGCCACTCTCTACACAGAACATTTTTACCCTCCCGTTCTCGTAGTAAGTCCCCACAACCTAGCATTGCTTTAGTTCAGGGCGGAGTGAACATAAACCAGCCACAAGGCTTAAACATTTAGACACAGAATATCGTTCACCAAGAGAGCGGCATCGACACTTCTTCGTCATAGAGAAAAGTGTAACACAAGAGCACACCGAACTTCCATCGTTGCTCTCGAAGCATGAAGTAAGATGCACTCGGTAGGATGCAAGTACGCATGTCGGGGAACTGACGGGGCAGTTACGGTACCGAAACAAAGCCATGAAGCCAATGTTGCAGAACTAGAGACCTTTGACCAATCGTAATAACTTGGACTGGTTCTGTAATTACGAGTGACGTCGCACAGCAAAGCCTTGCAGCCGTTAGTGGTCTGCCAGAGACTATGCCGTGACATCTAATGAATTTTAACTACGGTGATTGCAGATGAATTCACCGTTCTCTATAAGTGGTGAGATCTGTCATCCATCTTCCTGACGGCTGCTGCCCCGACTGTGGCTGGCACCGAACTTCATTCCTTCTATCAGGGGTTCAGTTGATGGTTAATTGAAACAATGAACAGGAAACATTGGAAGCTACAGACCAGAGAAAATACATCAGTTCTGATAAAAACGTAGTATATTGTACTTCCAGTAGCACACAAAACAAAGGTGAGGTAGCCCTATTTACAAGTATGAAAGTACATTTAAATAAAGCAGTTCCTGTCTCTTCTTGCTGCAGAAAACATTCAATCGATAGTAAAGCCATGAACTGGAAGAGTACAAGAAGAGAATCCATGGAGAACGTTGGTTGTCGGCAAGAAGGATAACGAAGTTCGGGCAAGGCACTTCATGCAATTACTCAGCAATCATCTTAAATAGCGCCCATTCTATGGATGCCGAACAATAAGCAGTGTAATCTGAATGTAGGTACTGACAGAAGTTACTCACTATCATCTCGTGAGTGGAACGACCTCTGCGGAAAACGGTGTACTGAACTTGATCACCGAAGCCAAGATGGCGGTTGGCTCCGAACTATCGATCGTCTTAGCTGTTCACATCCGTTCCACTCTGTCGACTAGTAACAGGTGCCTTTCCTTGCCATCTCTTGAGAGGAGCCCTCAGGACAGCATGCTTCTGCCGACGAGAAGACGGGTGTATAGCCCACCTAACCAGCATGGCTGTTACCGTTAACACCCCTGCGTAGTGATAAGAGCCGGAGGCTCAGAGGTTTGTTCTCTTACTGTGGTGGGAATCCCCTGGAAACGACCGGCCCTCCTGCGTCTTTCCGCGGCGAGTAACTGTGGCCTCGATTTGAAACAACGGCTGCTTAGCCTCTGCCGATATTCGCCATCTTGCAGTATTGTACAATTAATTGAATCTGGGCTCTAAGAATTCGTCCGCCTCCAGGAGCCCCTAGATCGCTAGTTAGGCAAACAGACGGAGGTCTCGAATTAATTTGTGGTCGCGTAATTAAAAATTTTGGAACACGTGCGGCAATACTAACCTTACGGCTTATCTTAGAAGAAAGATTAAGAAAAGGCAAACCTACGTTTCTAGCATTTGTAGACTTAGAGAAATCTTTTGACAATGTTAACTGGAATACTCTCTTTCAAATTCTGAAGGTGGCAGGGGTACAATACAGGGAGCGAAAGGCTATTTACAATTTGTACAGAAAGCAGATGGCAGTTATAAAAGTCGAGGGGCATGAAAGGGAAGCAGTGGTTGGGAAAGGAGTGAGACAGGGTTGTAGCCTCTCCCCGATGTTATTCATTCTGTATATTGAGCAAGCAGTAAAGGAAACAAAAGAAAAATTCGGAGTAGGTATTAAAATTCATGGAGAAGAAGTAAAAACTTTGAGGTTCGCCGATGACATTGTAATTCTGTCAGAGACAGCAAAGGACTTGGAAGAGCTGTTGAACGGAATGGACAGTGTCTTGAAAGGAGGATATAAGATGAACATCAACAAAAGCAAAACGAGGATAATGGAATGTAGTCAAATTAAATCGGGTGATGCTGAGGGAATTAGATTAGGAAATGAGACACTTAAAGTAGTAAAGGAGTTTTGCTATTTAGGGAGTAAAATAACTGATGATGGTCGAAGTAGAGAGGATATAAAATGTAAACTGGCAATGGCAAGGAAATCGTTTCTGAAGAAGAGAAATTTGTTAACATCGAGTATAGATTTAAGTGTCAGGAAGTCGTTTCTGAAAGTATTTGTATGGAGTGTAGCCATGTATGGAAGTGAAACATGGACGATAACTAGTTTGGACAAGAAGGGAATTGAAGCTTTCGAAATGTGGTGCTATAGAAGAATGCTGAAGATAAGGTGGGTAGATCACGTAACTAATGAGGAGATATTGAATAGGATTGGGGAGAAGAGAAGTTTGTGGCACAACTTGACTAGAAGAAGGGATCGGTTGTTAGGACATGTTTTGAGGCATCAAGGAATCACAAATTTAGCATTGGAGGGCAGCGTGGAGGGTAAAAATCGTAGAGGGAGACCAAGAGATGAATACACTAAGCAGATTCAGAAGGATGTAGGTTGCAGTAAGTACTGGGAGATGAAGAAGCTTGCACAGGATAGAGTAGCATGGAGAGCTGCATCAAACCAGTCTCAGGACTGAAGACCACAACAACAACAGCGATTTTTGAGATAATTATTTTATCAGCTCGAGCGGCATATCAAATGAAAGGTAATTTAACGAACAACTTGAATCTGAAGTCAAAACTGTTGATTTAATTTAATCTGTGCACTCTCCCTTTGCCACTGAACTGGAACATGCACTATAGGCTGCTGGCAGGACTTTTGGCAGGTCCACAAAATATCTGCACTCTCCTAATTTCAATATATACTGAAGGGCCGAAGAAACTCGTACTCCTGCCTAACAGCGTGTAGGACCGTCACGAGGACGCAGAAGTGCCGCAGCACGACGTAGCATGGTCTCGACTAATGTCTAAAGTGGTGCTGGAGAGAACTTACACCATAAATCCTGCAGGGCTGTCATAAATGCGTAAGAGCATAATGGGTGGAGATCTGAACAGCACGTTGCAAGGCATGCCAGATATGGTCAATAATGTTCACCTCTGGGGAGATTGGTGGCTAGCGGAAATGTTTAAACTCAGAAGAGTGTTCCTGGAGCCACTCGCTAGCAATTCTGGACATGTGGGGTGTCGCATCGTCCTTGTGGAATAGCCCAAGTCCGCCGGAACGCACAATCGACGTGAATGGATGAAGGTGATCAGACAGGATGCTTACGTACGTGTCAGTCATACCTAGACGTATCAGGGATCCCATATCAATCCAACTGTACAAGCTCCACACCATTACAGAGCCGCACAAGCTCGAACTGTCCGTCGCTGACATGCAGGTCCATGGATTCATGAGGTTGTCTCCATACCTGTACACGTTTATCCGCTCGATACAATTTGAAACAAGACTCATCCGACCAGGCAACATGTTTCCAGTCATCAAGAGTCCAATATCGGTGTTGACGGGCCCAGGGGAGGCGTAAAGCTTAGTGTCGTGCAGTCATAAAGGGTACACGAGAGGGCCTTCAGCTCCGAAAGCCCATATTGATGATGTTTCGTTAAATGTATCGCACGCTGACACTTGTTGATTGCCCAGCATTGAAATCTGCAGCAATTTTAGAAAGGGTTGCACTTCTGTCATGTTGATCGATTTTCTTCAGTCGTCGTTGATCCCGTCCTTGCTGGACGTTTACCCGGCCGCAGTGATGTCGGAGTTTTGATGTTTTACTAGGTTCCTGGTATTCACGGTACACTCGTGAAATCGTCGAACGGGAAAATCCGCACTTCATCGCTATCTCGGAGATGCTGTGTCCCATCGCTCGTGCGCCGACTATAAGACCACCTTCACACTCAAGTAAATCTCTATAACCTGCCCCTGTAGCAGCAGTAATCGATCTAACAACTGCGTTTTCTTACATAGGCGTCGCCGACAGCATCGCCGTATTCTGCCTGTTCGCATATCTCTCTATTTAAATACGAATGCCTATACCAGTTTCTTTGGCTCTTCAGTGTAAATACCCCGACCAGCTTAGAGGCAGTCAGTAGGATTGGTGACGTCCAAGTCATTCACGCTCAGTTCTCTGATTACTGTATTTCATTATCTTGTGTAAGATTGTTCAAGTATTGTCACACTGTGTCAGTCATACTCTCGCTGCCTGGCGTAAAGACAACATTTCTGTAATCAGACATAACTGACGCCGGAGTCTAGGACTGATGGGTGGTCCATGAGTCCACCAACGCCGTTCCAGTTCAGGGCACGAGCTGCTCCAGTACTTCGGAATCGTACGGACCATATGGCCTAGCAAATCGGTGAGTAAGGATCAGCGTACATCACGACATCAAACATCACGGCACCAGCACCACAGTCCATCGGACAATGTGGGCAGCGACCTGAGACAGACAGAACACTTTCAGTTGCGCCTCGCTACGGAATCGCCACCAGGGAAGCGCCTACGGATGGCGTGTGGGCTACCCGCCCGACCACGAGTCACAGCCTCTCCCAAGCTGCCTTGACTCTGCCGCTGATGACAGCAGATTCGACTGCGGTGTACACAGCGGCCGGCCGTCGCTGGGGCCACAGCTAAGTGATGTACACTGAACAATAAAACGAGTAATAACTAATCTCGTTTTACTTACGTCAGCGCCCCACATGTCCTCAACCTGTTATAACCACTCGCTCATTTTTGGTAAGCGTAATAAAGCTTATATTAGCTGTTTCTTTCTTTCAGTAAAAGTTTTCGAGAAAACATTTGGAAATATTCAATATAAATGTAAACCAAGGTGAAGGAAAGAGGCAAAGAATGCAAAAGTTTAAGGGGGGTAGGACGTCAAACGGGCGGACTTGGAGCAAGAGAGGCACCACAGGACATTTCAATTTCCACTGTCTATACTTTTACAAATAAATTTATAAAACTTTGTCACCATGACCAGGAAGGATTCAGAATTCACACTCTTAGCAGTGGAAATTGTAAAACATAACGAAATAATTTTTTTTACATGTGAAATATCATCATTTTTTTCACTTACTAATGGCAGCATTTGTTGCTATAGGTACACTTTTCTTCATAAACAAGAGAGATTCTTCGATGAATTTTGCACAGCATACAAACCATACTTAAAGGTGTATGAAACTCTAGAATTTTCCAAATCTATTAAAAACTGTGGTAAAAATTGAGGTAATTAACTACAAAATTTGTGTTTTTTTTCTAAACATGAAGTTTAAAATGCAACACCTCATTCGTTTTTTTCATAAATTAAATAAATTCTAGAGTTTCATGCGCCTGTAAGTATGGTATGTATGCTGTGCAAAATTCATCGAAGAATCTCTCTAACTTATGAAGAAAAGTGTACCTATAGCAACAAACGCAGCCATTAGTAAGTGAAAAAAATTATTTTATTATGTTTTCGAACTTCCACTGCAGTGAGTGTGAATCCTGAATCCTTCCTGGTGATGCTGACAAAGTTTTATGAATTTATTTGTAAAATTATAGACACTGGAAACGTCCTGCGATGCCTCTCCTGCTCCAAGTCGGCCCGTTCGACGTCCTACTCCCTTCAAAAAGTTATAACTTCCTACCTTAAATTGTTTCGTAGTAGATTAAACAGGGACAATCATTATATGTTCTCGTTTTTTGGTTCTGTTCTGTTCGGTGTTAGACATGCTCTTTTCTGGATAACTCTGTAGGTGATTGCATATGTGATTTGTGTATAGAAAGAAATATTTAACAATATACGCCAGATTCATTTAAATCGTGTATACGATCATTTATGAAAAGTTAAATCACCGCTAAGACGGAAATTTCATTTCCCATAAGATGAAGTATTTCCCTAAAAACTGAAAGTAATTGAAGAATATCAAGTAGTGTTTTCTAGACTGGACAGAGAAACATAGAATCGGTACAGTTAAAAGAAACTAATATTGTGTGAAGTCAAGGTGACTTTTGCAACTTTACTTATCGGAATTTTCAAACAATGAGCGCTGCGCTATCTGCTGGTCAAGTGTTTGAGGAAACTGAATGCAACATATAGTCAAAAACCTTTAGTTTCACGTAACTGCTTGCTAGCTGCGAAAAATAATTAATATTTTGCTCACTAATTTTAACGTGCCTATCGCTAAAGGCAGAAAAGGAAAATATCTAAATTCATGAACATTTCAATCGGATCTGAATTAAGTGATACGAAATGTTTATTTGATACCAAAAACGGTCGTCAAACCACAGTAACTAAATCAATGATTTTTTTTAGAAAATGGGAGTGCATCGTCTTTGTAAGGTGTCTTTAGCAGAACACAGTATGATTGCGTGCTCTTACAAAATTTCGGTGGGGCAATGATAACTACTTCTCTCATGGCAGCTTTCGCCATGATCTTAGTTAAATGCATATTTTTTTTAATGTTCAGATGTGTGAGCCTTTCTTTGCGAAATGCGTCACTGCAGGACATAATGCAAGAGTATATTATATCTTTCATCCCGATGCAGTTTTCATCTACAGTGTATTAAGGTGTGAAATGACTGATCAACCAAAATTGTCGTGACATCCTGTAACCCGTTCTTGCTGCCATTGCTTAGGTTTTTTTCGTAATATTTGAAAGAAGTATGGTTGCAATTATTACTGTAGTTTTGCATGTTTGTGATTACATTTGAAAATGACGACTCAGTGAGTCGAAACTAGTTATGTGATTTTTTTTTAAATTTCATTGTTTTAGTTACTGTGGCTTCACGATTGTTTGTGGTGTCAAACATTTTAAATTTCATTCAGTCACACTGCTTAATGATACTTACGTCGAAATAGAAAATAAAGTGATCTGATTTTGCGTAGGCGAAAATATCTAACGGGTGCTGCTCGTTGTGTAGCGTGTGTGATCTACCGTTTAAGCCCCGCACGTAACTATCAAAAGCTGCACCTAAGCTCAAAGGGACAAATAAACGTACTGTGTTTTCTTGGGGCGAAATACTACGACCCTAATCCTGAAACCAGAGGGCAAAATTTGTCACGCACAGTAATCCGTCGTGTCATTCGAACAAGCAGAAACACCCATCCATCGTGCTGCTTCGCCGAATTACTACAACTATGTACATCCGAACCGGAGAATCCGCTTGAGTATCCTCACAAAACAACAGGAATATCCAGCCTGGGAGTGGGAGACTCCTAGAATAGTGTCTAAAGTGTTGGCTCTAAAACACTCCCCTGCATCACGTCCTTACTTGCTTTTATGTCTGAAAACTTCTGTTCTCTCCGAGTAGAAAGACGTGCTGTGTTGTGTTTGCAAAGAAACTCTTCAGTCCAGTCAGAAAGATGATCTGATATTTCCTACGCTCGTATTTTGTTCACTCGGCGGCAGTATGGAATTGTATCGAATGACTTTCGGAAGTCAAATAACTTGGTATTTACCTGGGCGCCTGTATCTAGTATTTTCTGTGTCTCGTGGATGAACAGAGCGAGCTGGGTGTCATACGGAAGATGGTTCCGAAACCCGTGTTGGTTCTTGAAGAGAAGATTTTCGGTCTCCAGAAATATCACAGTACGTGATCATGAAACATGTTCCAAAAATTTTACACGAGACCGATGTCAGAGATATACGTCTATAGTTTTACGCGTCTGTTCGACGAACTTCTCGAAAAAGGGAATTACATGTCCTTTTTCCAATAATTAGGAACGCTTCGCTATTCAAGAGATCTACGCTAAATTGCTGCTAGAATAGGGGCAAGTACTTTCGTATGTAGAACCGAATTCGTCTTCCACCAGATCCAGTGGCCATTACTCTAGTGAGCTATTTCATTTTCTTTTATATCCCTCGTCACTAATTTCAATATAGGTCTGTTCTCGTTCGTGCGACGATTTAAAGGAGAATTTACAGTGTTACCTCCCTCTGTAAATGGTTTATTATTTCGGCCTTCTCTGTATAATTCTGTTTCGGAGCTATTACGGTCACAGAGTGACTGAATAGACGGCTTCGATGCATTTACTGATTTAACATAAGACGGGAACTTCTTTGGGTTTTCTGTCAAGATAGTAGCTAGAGTTTTACTTTCGTATTCGTCGAATGCTTCATGCATACCCTCCTTACGCTAATTCTGGCTTAGTTTCATTTTTGTTTGTCTTTGAGGCTTTGGCTACCCTTAAATTTGCTGTGAAGGTTTGTTTGCTTTCGTAGCAGCTTCCCAACACGGTTGTCGAACCGCGGAGGGTCTTTCCCATTTCTCACAATTTTGCTCGGGACATACTTGTCTAAAGCGTATAGTACGATGTACTTTAAGTTTCTTCGTTGATCCTAAACGGAGGATCAACGTCGATCTTCAGTGTTTAAATGAAATTTTCGTGATAACATTTCGGATAATTAGAAATTTGTCTCTTTCGATCTTGCTAAAAAGTGAAGACCTTCTTGCCTTTCTTTGTATTTACGACCGCATTCAATGATTCTGTAAAGGCCTTATGATCACTGAATCCGTATTCTGAGCTACGTGAATCGAAATTTCGGATCTGTTTGTCGCCAGTAGGCCTAAGGTGTTTTCTTCACGTTTCGCTGGTCAACTGCTCAAGGTAATCTTCGGATAAAGCACTGAGCGCAGATTCACATGATTCTCTGTCCCTATTACACGTCCTAATCCCTTGAGTCTCCCAGTCTATAAGTGGGGAGCCGCCTAATACTATAACACGACCAGGAAATTTACGCGAACCGTTCTCTTGGTTTCCCCTCAACTGTTTCTCCATTACTGTTTCTCAGGCAGGGGTCCATAGACGTATTCGATGACTGTATTTGATACCCTCTTAACGCTTATCTGCACCCAAATTATTTCGTATTCTGAGTCTGTACTAATCTTACTAGATACTTCCATATTTTTATTTCTGTTCTCATTTCCGGTACTTCTCATTACCTTCGTGTTTCTTCGGTTTACTCTCAATCCATATTCTGTACTCATTAGTCTGTTCAGTCCATCCAACCGATCCTGCAATTATTCTTCACCTTCATTGAGAATACTAATGTCTTCAGCGAATCCTATTAATATCCTTGAACCCCGTATTTTCTTCAGTCTTGCTTGCTTTACCATGCGCAACGTCGGGACTTCAAGCTGGTGCCTTTGTCTTTCCTAGAGTCACACTGGTCCATATCTAATAAATCCTCACTTTTTCCCATTCTTCTGTACATTACTTCCGTGACCAACTTCGATGCATGAGCTGTTGAGCTGGTCGTGCGTTATTTCTCGCATTTATCTGCTCTTGCAGATTTTCAGAAACCAAGCAGGATTTGTGAAGAATCTGGCTAGCACTTCGACAGCATAATGTGCCAAAGCAGCTTATTAATTGGTTGCAGTTACTTTATGCACAGCCAAGAAGTTATGTCCGTACAACGTCAGGACTATCCAAGGACTTCATCACAGTCGGCGTCCATCAAGGTTCTGCATTACCATCACTTCTGTTCATCCTCGTAATGGACACCGTGACAGCTGACCTGCCCTGGCCATTACCATGGACCCTACTTTATGCTGACGACGTGATGCTGGCAGCATAAAACAAGCTTGATCTGCAGAGCCAAACTCAAGAATGGAATGACTGGTTGGCGCAACATGGTTTGCACCTCAGTTTGAAGAAAACCGAGTACATATCATCAGACAGACATGAAATGGGAACCATCACGATTAACGGTGAAGATCTGACTCGTGTGAGTAAGTTTAAGTACCTCGGTTCCACGATCACAGTGGACGGCCGTCTCACCGAAGAGGTCAACACCAGAACTCAGGAAGCCTGGATGAAGTGGCGAACGACAGCCGGAGTCACTTGCGACCGCAAGATAAAAGATAATTTAAAATCAAAAATCTATCGCACTGTCATCCGACCAGTCGCCTTGTGTGGTTGTGAGTGCTGGACGACTGCAGGTGAGGCAGAACACCGCCTAAGTGTAATGGAAACGAAGATGCTAAGGTGGTCAGCGAGCCTCACTAAGTTATATCACGTTTCCAATGACAGCATTGGCAAACAGTTTGGTGTTGCACCGATCCAAGACAAGATGCGTGAGAATCGTCTTCGATGGTTTGGGCATGTTTTATGGCCTGGTGATGACTCTATTGCCAAGGCGGGTTACACACTTGAAGCCGTCGGCGGAAGATCCAAAGGACGACCTAAGCAACGTTGGGCTGATACGATTCATAAAGACCTTAAATGCGCGAGCATCCACCCAGATGCAGCCTGTGACTGAGCGAAATGGAAACAACGGACCCCTGTGGCGGACCCCGCAGGTACGCGGGACAAACTCTGAAGGAAAAGAAGAGAAGGAGATCTGCTCTTGCTGCCTTAGAAATGTGTGAATGCCATTTTTCCGAAACGCGGAGGCACGTCACTGTCTCCCAAATTCTGCACACCAAGTTGAATACTCACTTGGTTGCCACTTCCCCAGTGATTTTAGAAATACTGATGGAATGTTATACATCACTTCTACCGTATTTGATCTCATCTGTTCCATAGCTCTTTTAAATTGTGACTGTAATACTGGATCACCTATCCCTTCCTATTAATTCCGTCTTCTTCTATCACGTTATCAGAAAACTCCTCGCCCTTATACAGGCCTTTAATATACTTTCTCTATCTGTTCTCACTTCTATGTTGATCAGTGGGATTTTCATTGCATAATTTATGTTTCCACCCTTGATTTTCATTCCACCGACTGTTGTTTTGACTGTTTAAATGGTTCAAATGGCTCTGAGCACTATGGGACTTAACTTCTGAGGTCATCAGTCCCCAAGAACTTAGAACTACTTAAACCTAACTAACCTAAGGACATCACACACATCCATGCCCGAGGCAGGATTCGAACCTGCGACCATAGCGGCCGCGCGGTTCCTGACTGCAGCGCCTAGAACCGCTTGGCCACTCCGACCGGCGTTTTGACTGTTTTACGAGGATGTGCTATAAAGCAATGCCTTTGAATTTTTTATTCTGTGCTCCGTATCGACTGCAGTATTACATGTCGTGTATATTACCGACTGTCCCGCTTCAGTAATACAAGTTAAACCTTCCGCCCCTAGAGGGCACCGAATTGTATGAACTGTAGGTGTGTAACGTAACTACGTCGGTGCGTGAGAAACAGCGTGCTGTAATCGAGTTTCTAAGCGCTCAAAACGTGCCTTCAATTCAGATGCATAGAAGAATGACAGCTGTGTACCGGGATGATAGTATAATCAGCAATGTGCGACGTTGAGTTTTTGGTGCTTGTAAACAAGGAAACGGTGGTGCTAACCTCAGCAAAAGAGCATCAGTGAAGTTGTGCCACAAAGGATCACCGACAGCAAAAGTTCAAGAGCATGCCATCAGCAGGCGAAGTCATACTCACAGATTTCCGGTACGGTGCACTTGGAATTCATGCCTTAAAGTTCCATCATAAACTTTGCAAGTCATTGCAAGACCCTTGGAAAACTGAAAGCACGAATTGGAAGAGGCCGTCGACATATGCACCACCCCCTCCTTCACCATGGCAATGCCAGACCACACACCAGCGCTATGATGTCTGCAACGACCCTACACCTTGGATTCGCTGTTGTCTATCATCCTCCATACAGTCCAGAGATGAGGTTGTAGCTCCGTCAAGAAAATCAAACATTCTACGGTGACGGTATCAACACAATGGTCGTTCGTTGGGAGAAATGTATTAGTCGCCACGGTGACTATGTGGAGAAGGATATGTAGAGATGAAGAAAAATTATGTAGAATGTTAATACAGTTTGTTTTATTAAGAAATTCTTTAAGATTTATGACATAAAACATTCGGAGACATTATTCTGCACCTCACCCTCGTACCATATGTGCTGGATCAGTCCTTCGGACGATCATTTCTTTTTCGGTTTCTTCACATTTTTCCTCCAGGCATTTCGCCTTGTCTTCCCTGCACTTCCTGTTTATTACATTATGATTTTTATTTCTGTATCACTTTCCCTATACTTTCTTGTACTTCCTTCTTTCGCTGATCTCTTGAAGTATTTCTCCTGTTATCCAAGGTTTTTTCGTAAGTATCTTCCTTGTACCTACGTTTGAGAGTCCAACATCTGTGATTACGCTTTTTAGGAAGATGCGCTCCTCTTTATCTGAACTACCTGCTGCGGTATTCCTTACCACAGTACCCACATCTTTAGCTAATTTCTAAGGCGTCTCATCACTCCTCAGTACTTCAGTAACTCATTTCATGCCACAGTGGTTTTACTAAAAGTTTCTCTTAAATTTACAGTTTACTCTTCATTACTACTAAATTGTAACCTGAGCTATGTCAGCTCCTGGGTACGCCCTACAACCCAGTATCTGATTTCGAACACTCTGCCTGATCAAGATGTAATCCAGCAGCAATCTTCTAAAGTTACCGGGCCTTTTCCAAGAACAGATCCTCCTCTTGTGATTCTTGAACAGCATATTCATTATTACCATCTGAAATGTATTGCAGAACACAAACAGTCTTTTTCCTCTCTCATTCCTACTGCTAAATCCACATTCTCTTTCTGCTGTTTCTTCCCCTACAGCACCATTTCATGTCCGTATGACTATTAGGTTACCATCTCCCTTTACACATGAATTAAACGTCCAGTACTCTCATATACTTCCTCTATATCTCCAGCTTCTGCTTGCGAAGTCAGCTTGTTTACCTGAACTGTCGTTGTCGGTATTGGTTTGCTGTCGATTCTGACGAAAATATCCCTATCACTGAATTGTTGATAATAACTCAATCTTCGCCATAACTTCCTGTTCATAACGAGTCCTAATCCCCTTCTACCACTTTCTCCCACTGTTTACATTACCCTATATTTTTCTGACCAGATACCGACATCTTCTCTCTACTCCGCTGACCTCCACTGTATCTAGATCTAGCATTTGCATTTCCCTTTTCGGACTTTCTAGGTTCCCTACCAGGTTCAAACTTCTGGCATTCCACGCTCCGAATCGTACAGCTTACCTATGCATAACACAAAATCTTTCTCAACTCAGTTTCAGGGACAAACTGTCCAGTAACCTGCTTCTTATACAAAACCACTCTGCATTCAAGAGGAGATTAAACCTCTACCTGGTGTAGCTTCCCTCCGGAATATTCCACCTGTCTTCATTCTGTCCAACAGCGAACCAATGTTACTGCCACACTGCCACCACACTGTTCAGCGTCCACCACACCTACAGAACGTTGATGCGATCTGTCCTCACATACGCCAGTGTTTCCCGGTTATCCAGTTCACCAAAGGTCCACCGTTCAGTATTTGTTTACCTCTTCCCAATTCACTCTCTGATCACTTCATCAAATTCAACCCGTCGTCGCTTGCAATGACGATATGCGAATATCTTACGCTTCCCAGCTCCACTGCGACTTTTCCCCCCTCTAATGTTCAGCTTTAGTACGTTGTACCAGAAACATGGTCCATACCTTTTTCCAACGGAACTTCAGCCGGTTTCCTCCGGAGACAATGAAATGCGACACGATATTTATCCACCCTATGACTCTCTTTCTTCCTTGTCTACGTTGCCTTATACCAGGGATGTGAATGATACGGATCGGCATATTATTTTTAAAAGTTTATCCTTTAAAAGGAAAGCAGTTCTTTATGTCTGTATATCACCCATCTGACCTACTCCTGCAAGCTGAGTTCAATAAACAACTGCAGGTTATTATTTCACACAATTAGCACTGGCATTGTGCAGAGGATATCTTTTAAGAGTTTTCGTTATTCATTTGTATTTGAGTATTATCTTCAAAAACAATGAAAGTCAAAATTGTATTATTTCTGGCTTTATAGCCATCATATTCAAGTACAAGAATCTCTTCTTAGAGTAGTTGGGAAGGAAGCAGTGGGAAGACGACGTAATATGGTGTGAAGTACCGATGACAGATCGTTCGTTCGGTACGGGCATCGTGGTCCTTCTCAACGATTGGCTGCTGCATTCGGAATTTGCGCCCCAAACTGATAATCTTCTGTTATTAATACACTACTGGCCATTAAAATTGCTACACCAAGAAGAAATGCTGATGATTAACGGGTATTCATTGGACAAATATACTAGAAATGACATGTGATTACATTTTCACGCAATTTGGGTGCATAGATCCTGAGAAATCAGTACCCAGAACAAACACCTATGGCCGTAATAACGGCCTTGATACTCCTGGGCATTGAGTCAAACAGAGCTTGCATGGCGTGTACAGGTACAGCTGACCATACAGATTCAACACGATACCACAGTTCATCAAGAGTAGTGACTGGCGTATTGTGACGAGACAGTTGCTGAGCCACCATTAACCAGAGGTTTTCAATTGGTGACAGATCTGGAGAATGTGCTAGCCAGGACAGCAGTCGAACATTTACTGTATCCAGAAAGGCCCGTACAGGACCTGCACCATGCGGTCGTGCATTATCCTGCTGAAATGTAGCGTTTCGCAGGGATCGAATGAAGGGTAGAGCCACGGGTCGTAACATCTGAAATGTAACGTCCACTGTTCAAAGTGCCGTCCAATGCGAACAAGAGGCGACCGAGACGTGTAACCAATGGCACTCCATACCATCACGCCGGGTGATACGCCAGTATGGCGATGACGAATACACGCGCCGGCCGAAGTGGCCGTGCGGTTAAAGGCGCTGCAGTCTGGAACCGCAAGACCGCTACGGTCGCAGGTTCGAATCCTGCCTGGGGCATGGATGTTTGTGATGTCCTTAGGTTAGTTAGGTTTAACTAGTTCTAAGTTCTAGGGGACTAATGACCTCAGCAGTTGAGTCCCATAGTGCTCAGAGCCATTTGAACCATTTGAACGAATACACGCTTCCAATGTGCGTTCACCGCGATGCCGCCAAACACGGATGCGACCATCATGATGCTGTAAACAGAACCTGGATTCATCCGAAAAAATGACGTTTTGCCATTCGTGCACCCAGGTTCATCGTTGAGTATACCATCGAAGGCAGTCCTGTCTGTGATGCAGTGTCAAGGGTAACCGCAGCCATGGTCTCCGAGCTGATAGTCCATGTTGCTGCAAAACGTCGTCTAACTGTTCGTGCAGATGGTTGTTGTCTTGCAAACGTCCCCATCTGTTGACCCAGGGATCGAGACGTGGCTGCACGATCCGTTACAGCCATACGGATAAGATGCCTGTCATCTCAACTGCTAGTGATACGAGGCCGCTGGGATCCAGCACGGCGTTCCGTATTACCCTTCTGAACTCACAGATTCCATGTTCTGCTAACAGTCATTGGATCTCGACCAACGCGAGCAGCAATGTCGCGATACGATACACCGCAATTGCGGTAGGCTACAGTCCGACCTTTATCAAAGTCGGGAACGTGATGGTATGCATTTCTCCTCCTTACACGAGGCATCACAACATCGTTTCACCAGGCAACGCCGGTCAACTGCTGTTTGTGTATGAGAAATCGGTTGGAAACTTTCCTCGTATCAGCACGTTGTAGGTGTCGCCACCGGCGCCAACCTTGTGTTCATGGTCTGAAAAGCTAATCATTTGCATATCACAGCATCTTCTTCCTGTCGGTTAAATTTCGCGTCTGTAGCACGTCATCTTCGTGGTTTAGCAATTTTAATGGCCAGTAGTATATTAGAAAAACTAAACAGCGTACTTATTTGCATTTCATATTAAAGCACTTCTCAATAACGTACTATCATTCCATTATGTCACAACTGCTAAACGAAACGGCAGACGAAGCACTTCGGACATCTTCGCATCGCGCCTAAATTGGATGGCCGGCGAAGTTGTTCGGCTCTACGATCAGACTGCCAGTCTCGAAGGACAGACATGTTGTCTGCCGCGGTCGGCATCGAGTTAAGGCTTTATTAGCAATCTATGGTTTGTGAACATGAAACTGTGAACAATTTGATAGTAATTACGCAAATACGCAGTTCATTGTTTTGTTTTTATCCAGGTATGAAGATTGGAGATTATTTGTGATTCTTAAAGTGGGATATAATTGTGAAGTTTCTAGTATTCTGCTAATCAAAAGCGAGTGGCATCCCGTTTAAACAAACTACTTGGAAATTTAATTATTTATGAAATATCTGTTCCTCGCTAATAGTTTATTACAGCCTCAAGGTAACGGATTCACAACCTACGTACTCATTTCTACGTAGGGGACAACTGTATGTGTTGATCAAGTCACAATCTTAGAAAAACTCAGGTTTTATGGAATTGAAGGCTATACACAGAACAGGTTTCAATCATACTTAATGAACAGAAAGCAAAACGTTGTGCTGAATAGCACGAATAATGTTGGGAGGGTGGTAAGTTCTAGTGAATGGGGAGTTAACGGTAGTCCCACAGGGTTTAGTTTTAGGTCCTCTGCTTTTCCTTATTCATGTGAATGACCTCCCATTTAACGTTCGGCAAGCGCAACTAGTACTTTTTGCAGATGATGCGAGTGTTATAGTAAATCCCAATCCAGAAAAAGCAGCTGAAGATATTGTTAAGGATGTCTTTCAAAGAATTATTTAGGTGGTTCTCAGACAATGGACTCTCCCTTAATTTTGAAAAAACTTACTATATCCAGTTCTGTACACCAAATAGAGTCATACGGACAACTGATGTAGCATATGAACAGGGCTTAGTTAACAGGGCAGATCCCTCCAAATTTTTGGGTGTTCACATTGACGACAACTTGAACTGGAAGAAGCATATTACTGAGCTTCTCAAACAATTAATTTCAGCTTCTTTCGCTCTTCGTATAATCTCTAGTCTTGGTAATAAACAGATCAGCGTCCTAATGTACTTTGCATATTTCCACTCAATAATGTCTTATGTAATAGTTTTCTGGGGTAACTCACCACTTAGACATAACGTATAGATAGAGAAAAAGAAAGCAGTGAGAATAATTAGTGGTGTCCACCCAAGGACGTCATGCAGGCACCTTCTCAAGGAGTTAGGTATTTTAACTGCACCATCAGAGTACATATATTCGCTAGTGAAATTAGTTACAAATAATCCATCTCAATTCGCAAAGAACAGTGATGTTCATACGTACAACACTAGAGGGAAAAATGACCTTTCCTATCCGTTATTGAAGCTGTCAGTTGCTCAAAAAGGAGTACATTATTCAGCAAAAAAAAATCTTTGATCATTTGCCCAACAACAAAGTGTCCGGCAGGTAGCAGACCAAGTTTTAAATCTAGCTTAAAATCATTTCTTTTGGACAACTTCTACTGCATGGACGAAATTCTGTTTCAGAAATCGTAAAAAAGAAAATTGTACCTCTAAATGTAGCTGTATGTGTAGAACTGAAAATTTCAGTAATATTAATATTAGCACTATTCATGTGTGTATATATTGTAAGACGTGTATATTTCTATTGTCTATTGTCAAACCACAATTTATGAAAGATGTTTATATTTTATTAATAGGATTAAGTAGGAATAATTAATATTTGTCATGTTGGAAATAATTGTGGTAGCAGGGAATGTCTGCACCAAAGTATTGTTGGCAAGAGAGACCAGCAAATTGATATAATTTTAAAAAGGGCGGGAGACACCGCGTATGGATACATTTTAAGAAAAGAGCGGGAAAGACCGCGCATTGATACATTTTGTAATGGTAGCAGGGATTGTCTGCACCAGAAAGCATTGTTGGCAGGAGAGACCGCACTTTAACGTTCGTAGGAAGTCAGTTGGTTGGTTGGTTGGTTGTTTTGGGGAAGGAGACCAGACAGCGAGGTCATCGGTCTCATCGGATTAGGGAAGGACGGGGAAGGAAGTAAGGAAGTCGGCCGTGCCCTTTGAAAGGAACCATCCCGACATTTGCCTGGAGCGATTTAGGGAAATCACGGAAAACCTAAATCAGGATGGGCGAACGCGGGATTCAACCGTCGTCCACCCGAATGCGAGTCCAGTGTCTAACTACTGCGCCACCTCGCTCGGTTAGGAACTCAGTAGTAAGCGAGATGTGAAGCGCGTTGGTAGCAGGTCTGAAGCGAGAGGTTGAGAGGAGCAGTGTGCCTGCCAGCCACCAGCTATTATTTACAAGAGATTATAAACGGCTGTACAGAGACATCAACTAACTATTATCATAAGAGGAACTAATATTATTGAATTATTATCTTTGCGAAACTCAAGACTACTGAAGGTATGTTTGCGCAATGCTAGTTGTAAGATTATTGTAAAAAGTAAGTCCCATTTGAACGTTTGTAAAATCATTTCATTACCAACAGTAAATATTTGAAGCGTTTTCAGAATATAACTAATTTTTGCCAGCAGTGTTGCATTACTGATTATAATCCATCCAAAAAACCATCAACGTAAAACTTTGCAAAAATTTTATTGTTGTCAAGAAAAAGTGTAACTATGAATTACGTAACTCCACTCGAATTAATTAAAGAATAACGTCAGCTTTGCTATTAAAGAATAACGTCAGCTTTGGTAATAAATACAGCCATTTATTATGACAGCCCACCACCAGTTAATAGAGTATAGTAAACCAGAGTAAGTATATTCATGTCGCAGTTCGATGTAGCAGTCAGATGGCAATCCAGTAACAGTTAAAAAGTTAAGGAACAGTTTTGGGTTATTGCAGATAACGACTGAGGGCCACGAGGACGACACATTCTATGTTTCGTCGAAATAATCAGAAAATCACTTTTAATAAGCAGCAATTAAATTTGTTAAATTTGTATGCGAAGATTGAGAAAGAGAATAAATTTCAAAAGGAAAATTTCATTTGTTATTATTAAGGAAGAGATACAAATCCTAAGGAAAGGTTTCATAGGTTATTGTAGAAGGGAAGGTTGCGTAAAAGAAAAGGATATAGAGGGGACGGGAAGGTTTCAATATATCTTGCAATCTGACTTGTTCCTAATCACATCGATAAAATAATTGGGAAAATGATCTACAGAACATAACTAAAACTAAACTAAAACTAGAAAACTGCAGGATGGTGAACATTAATTATAGCTTATGCATTCCACTCAGGGCGGTGGAAGCAAATAGACACCTCGCGTTTATTGCAATCTTAGTACAAATGAGATGAGTGACACGTCATCTGTGGTAACACGGAGGAGAGAAATTTTTGAGGGTAGGGGTTTATCATACGCTGGTACACATCATCCCCCCACTCCTTCTCTTATACTCTCTTTTTGAACTAGCCGTAAAATGACTTCACTCCTGATTGATTATAGAGATATCGAAATCATTCAACCGGACCGCTAGAGACAGAAATGGCAATTGGTGCTGAGCTCTTGTGGCTACCACACGTGTGTCCGTTACCGCCTTCTGTAGATGCTTTTTGCGGTATTGGCCGTTATCCCTTCGCGGCGCGGGCGCGCTGCCACGCCCGTTTACGCCACTGCCAATGAGATGAAAGCAACCCCCCCTCCGTAGTTCCAGTGCCTGGTGTACTGAAATTCGAACATTCCCGCAATGACCCCATTTTGTATGTTCGCCGGTTGAATAACATTTACAGACTTTCATAGTGGCCAGGGCTTGTGATCTACTGAATAATTATAGTACTGAGGAGTAACTGATTTGTGAATCCGTGCATCCGTATGTCTCAGCATTCAAAGCTACTGTTAGCAACTGACGCTGCAACTACAGCGACCAAGTTATGTACCATTTTTTGCAATTTGATATTAGATGTTGAATAAATTAATATATAAATTCTCTGCAGATGAAGAGCATCTGTTCCTCGCTCCTGTATCCACTAAAGAACCACAGAGAACGCAAGTAAGTTACAATACTTTTTAGGTTGACATCAAGTTTGCCAGTGCTGCGTGGGTGACGTTTACTAAACAAACATGTAAGATACTGATAGTGTTATGTTAGTGGCATAATGTCCTATAACCGATAAATTTCGCAGAGGATGCTAAACTTTAGATAACTCTGTCGAGCAAATGATCTATATCTACATGGATACCATGCAAATCACATTTAAGTCTCTGGCATAGGGTTCATCGAACCACCTTCACAATTCTCTATTATTCCAATCTGGTATAGCGCGCGGAAAGAACGAACAACTATATCTTTCCGCACGAGCTCTGATTTCCCTTATTTTATCGTGGTGATCGTCCCTCCCTATGTAGGTTGGTGTCAACAAAATGTTTTCGCATTCGGGGGAGAAAGTTGGTGATTGGAATTTCGTCAGAAGAATCCGTCGCAACGAAAAACGCCATTCTTTTAACGATTTCCAGCCCAAATCCTGTATCATTTCTGTGAAACTCTCTCCCATATTTCGCGATAATACAAAACTTTTTCGATGTCCTTCGTCAGTCCTGCCTGATACGGACCCCACACCGTGCAGCAGTATTCTAAAAGAGGACGGACAAGCGTAGTGTAGGCAGTCTCCCTAGTAGGTCTGTTACATTTTCTAAGTGTCCTGCCAATAAAACGCAGTCTTTGGTTAGCCTTCCCCACAATATTTTCTATGTGTTCCTTTCAATTGAAGTTGTCCGTAATTGTAATACCTAGGTATTTAGTTGAATTTACGGCTTTTAGATTAGACTGATTTATCGTGCAACCGAAGTTTAACGAGTTCCTTTTAGCACTCATGTGGATTGAAACGTCCCCTTAGAAAAATTTTACATGACTGTGTTTAAACTGACACACAATATTTCTAGCGCAACGCAATCTGACTTTCAATAATCTCTACAAAAGAATGGCCCTGACTAACATTAACCTATACCTTTCACAAATTTCTTACCTCACAAAAATCTTCGTTACTCGAACTACTGCAATACAGCAAGCGCCACTACTGCCAGCTAAATAAAAGATTCAAACTACGGAAGGCACTAACTACTGATAGGCATAGTTAGCAAATGAAAGATTTTAATAGAGAACAAACAATGTATTTACCTCAATAGTGTTCAAAAGTCATAATGTATACAGCAGTTCATGACATCCAGTTTTACAAATTTCAAAACTCCGCCATCTCTCTCCCCCCATCCACCACTGCTGGCGGCTCACCTCCAACTGCGCAACGCTACGCGCTGTTCACATCCAGCTGCCGCTGCCCAACACTACAATGGCAGACAACAATGCAAACTAGCCACAGACTGCACACAGCACAGCCAGTGATTTTCATACAGAGCGCTACGTAACGTTGCCAATAAGAAAACATAAACAGCCTACTTACATAGCCCCCATGCTCCGCACAAAAAATTTTACAAATTGTTTTGGGCACTGGCCAATACAGATTTGAAAAATTTTTCATAATTACAGTAAGAAAGGTATCAAATGCACACACTTATTAAAATAATGTTGGTCAAAAGCTAAAATTTTCTCACAGTCCATAAAGACAGTCCTGATCATTCATCACAGTAAAACTGCCGTTTCTTTTCTCAAAGTCTGAGCAGTAAAAGACAATGCACACGAAAGTAGTGGATTTCCATGCAGACTTGAAGAAGTAGTGTTGTCCTTCCAACGGAAAGACAGTGCTGACTCTTGACATGCTGACAGGTAATGGGCCACAACAGAGCAAACCCACAGCAGAGTCATTCGACGTTTTGAAGAATATTGGTAGGTAGGTCATCACAGAGCAGACCCCTTGTAGTCCTGGTAGAGATTATGGTATTGGTGGGCCACCAGAGGTGCAGACCCACTGCAGTCCTTGTAGAAATAATGGTACTGGTGAGTCAGCAAAGGTGTAGACCCACTGTAGTCCTTGTAGAAAAAATGGTATTGGTGGGTCATCAAAGATGCAGACCCACTACAATCCTTGTAGAAATAATGGTACTGGTGAGTCAGCAAAGGTGTAGACCCACTGTAGTCCTTGTAGAAATGGCCAGCAGCCATCTGTTGTGACTGTGCAGGTGCACAATCACCATTGAAGAGTCTTGCGGATAATATAGCAAGTCCATAACCACCACTTGTGCACTCACAAAGTTTTTGGAATTGTCCTTAGAACCAGCAATGCTGTCATCCAGTCCCTTGCTGAATTATTAACACACGTGCAAACACTAACAGTCCCTACTTGTCACATATTGTCCATATACTATGACCAACAGAAACGTGTGCAGTGAAATGTAACTTACAAGTTAATAATATGATGAACTGGTGTCAATTACAATTTTAGAACATAAGAATACAATTACAGAGGTACAAAATACATTATTAAAATCATAACAATACAGATAACATTTGTAGTACAGGCTTTACAAAAGAATCGAAATAACATATGTATCAGTGTTACAGGAATTATGACATGAGTACATACATAAAAGATCAGAATAACTTTCGAAACATCAACTTCACACATGAGCATTAAAACAGAACAGAGTAAATAATGTTTAAACATCTTTACAAAGTAAATAACATAGTATTAGAAAAATTCTACAACATAACAACATCAGCTAAACACATAAAGACAGGAAAAACACAAACACACAAGGGAACACAAACACATAGTGGGATAACACAAGGAAAGGACAGGGTTTCTTTTACTGCAGTATTTTGCAAACAAAACTTTCATTACTTCTCGGAGATCTCCCTTCGTTCTTCATTATTCCCAAAAGGTCCTATCTATACCTGCTTTCTGTACTTTTTTCGTATAACTTCTCAATGCATTTCTTCCAATTCATCGCAACTCATTCTCTTATATAGTCTACCCCCTCTTAAGCTAACTTACATCTACTGAGCTCAGATGCTAAACTAAGGGATGAGGCAGTGCAGCAGTACAAAACAATTAACACAAACAGCAATGACAAAATATTCAAATTGGCCAAGCAAGCAGCAATATTACAACTAATATTACGCAATGAGCAGCAAACAAGAGAAATAAATCAGTAGTAAAACTGGCTTAACAGAGTAATGTAAAGTGAAATTTAGTAGTGCTATGCCTGGCAAACAGCAGAAGCAAATGCAATAAATTATATCTAAACATGACAAAGCTCAAACAGAAAAATATTACAGTACAGACAACAATGCAGGTAAGGGAAATGTCTATTCATATCTTAATATCTATGTCATTAAAGTGGTGCACCACAACTTATTCTACAAAATAAATTACCAAGTACTTGAAAAGAAAATTATGTATGCAGTTCCTGTGAAGGAACTCCCTCATTTTTTTGAAAAAAATTATTATTTATTCGATCTGTAGACAGAAAATATTTATATTAGTACATCTATAAATTTTATTTCAACCAATGCTGCAGTGCAGCTAGAAACTAGATATTAAACAAATTGAGTAAATAAATACATAAAGCAAGCCATATGACATTTCTCTCAACTAGCAAGACAATAGCCGTGAAATGTTTCTCATTGTTTCATTAGGCATTTTAGTAAATATCATAAATTAAGAGCTCTACAGTATAATCATATGTTTTCAAGTTTGAGTGTGTCGTATTTGCGATGCTTTCTACAAAGGAATGTCAATAGCGAGGATAATGGCCTCCCTTTTTTTTCTACCTGTGCCTCTGAAAAGGCACACACTAATGGCTTTTTCTCCAGGCGTCTGACACAGCTGGGTGCCCACAACGCATTATGTGCAGGTGGTCACTTAACTTTCTTACGGAAATATTTACGACAGCAGTTTCCACTACAGTGGCAGTCTCATATAAAAAATTTCACAGGTCGAGAATTTGTGTTGCAAATGTGTAGAAACAAAATCCTATGAATATAACAGTGTCCAAAAAATATTCAGTGGTATTGTGATACATTCACACATGTACACACATTTCATAACTCTTAAAATACGGTTCTTGGTTTCCAACAACCTTTTTCACAAACCAGAGTCCCTAACCACTACTCATTATTCCTTACCTTATTCGTCGACACTTCTTCAATATTTCATCATAACAGATACGTAGCATACTCAAATAACTCATATAGCATCAGCTTATTGCTCAAAAACATACCGCAACAGCATAATACACATAGTCATCGTAATAATAACATCATAACACCTCAGTCAACTCTCAAAATCGTCGTAGCTTCCTGCAATAATTTAAAAACCTAAAAAAAAATTCTCTGCTCATTTCAATAGTGTCATCTACCTCAAACGTACTTTAAAATCATGCTCCCTTACCAAATACATCATTCAAAGCTCTCATAGTATCACAATGGTTCCGAAAAAGTATGAACAGTTCACAAAGTACAGACAAAATACAATTTCGTAAGTGTGAAGTTATCCAATGGTGTAATTACGTAAACATCTGTCACTGCCGTAGTAAAAAAGTTTGTCTCTCTCAGTTAAATGATCAGATAGCTGTGTAATTCTGTGTTAGAGAAATAAGGTACCGATGTGTAAAGTTATATAAGCAAATACCATATTAGCTAGGGCTCCTTGTGCTTGCCAAACACGTGGTACACAAAGTAGGCGTGTACTCCCCCTGAGGATTAATGTAATTATACCCTCAGGTGTTACAGATTACAGCAGTGGAATGAAATGTATCACGGAAAACGTTTGTATCATTGTACTTCAAATATCTTTAAAAATAAATGATTTAACTGCAAAATTAATCTCTCAAATACGTGTCCTGTAGCGCTAGATGTGCATCTTGTTGCAACATAATCTCTGTGGAAGTGTCGCAGTTATCGTCCTCCGAAAGCTAAGTTCTGCAGAAGTCAATGTACTTACCTCATGATTAACAAAAGTGAAATGCTTTGCGTATAGATATCTTAGTTATTACGCTTATTGTTGTGATGAAGAAAGTACTGTACTGTAACGTATTGCTGTGCTACAGAAAAGGCTGTCTCATTGTAGCTATACCACAAAAGTTACTACTAAAACATGTTTTACTTTCCAGAATAATACAGAAAAACTGTGCAGATATAAAACAGAAACACCGCAAAAGCAACATTGTAAATTGTCACTCATTAGTAGAGTCATGATAAAATCGTGTAGCTGTCACATAAACTAACCACTATGTCATCTGGTATCTCACTGAAAGTACTTTAAATCCAGAATGTATTTTCAAGTAAACCAAAATGTTGCATTAAAATCTCATTAGCAGTACTGGTAAATGTTCTAAGTATGTGAGCCTTATAGTCGTTACGTAATCGTGCAACTAACAAGCAAGAATGTACAAATACAACACTGTGTAGTCTGTTCACTATAACAATGTATTCGTAATTTCTGTTTAAAAATGTTCCCTAGGTTCTAGGCTGGATATTTAACTTCAAACATTGTTGCATGTTAACAGTTTCTTAAGTCTGACAAAGCATACTAGAAATGTGAAGTGAAAAGTTTTATGACAAAGACAAAGTTAAAAAGCAGATTATCTTTCAATAAACGGTTTTACATGTGAAATGTGGTGTAAACCTTTACTCTTCCTAGTACGCAGTGTTTCCAACTTCGGCGCAATTATCATGTGGTATACGTCGGTAAAGAATACTGGAATTTTTCTCAAGGTTAACGTCTATGTTATTTTTCTCTGAGCCAGATGGCGCACGCGGCTGCCTGTTGTGCGAGTCATTGTCTGTCTCTTCGTTGGCGCGCGCCGTTATTGGGATTAGGAGACCTAACTTCTACAAATTCACCTTGTCGAGAGGGCCCTGCTCTGTTTGAATCCCTCCAGTTCTGATGCAATTCAGGTCTGTCGTTACGATCATATCGCCTGTCGTCATGTCGGTAGATTCCATAGTTTCTTTCTTGTCGGTCACGTGGTGGAGAACTTCTCCCTGAATCGTAACTGCGCGCTGGTCCGTTGCGTCTAAAGTTATTCTGTCTCCCTTGATAATAATTGTTTGTGTTCCCATATTGTTTCTATGGTAATCTCTGTCATATTCATTACTACAGAAATGCGATCTTTCTCTGTAACTATTACACTGCCAGTGGTTGTCGTATGGGTGGTGTCTGTTTTCTTCACGATTTGCGTTGTAAGAATAGACTTGTCGTGTCCAGTTATTATTTTTTTCATCGCGAAATTGCGAGGGATGTGACCTGTAATTGTTGTGTTCCTGTTTTCGCGGTCCGCGATTGTCAGTGTCAATTTCTAATTCTTGTAAGAGTCCCTGAAAAGCTTCAATGTCGTCTTTGCAACGTCCTGCCAAAATAATATGTCGTAAATGTTCAGGTAATTTGATTAAGCAAATGCGGATGAGTTCTGAGGGGCTGTATGGGTTTGAAAGATTATTATTATTCTGGATTTACAATGTGAGTACATTTTTCCAGCACCTATTCTAGATTACAGTAAGTCACTAATTATTGTTCTCCACTCTTCTCTATTTGTCCATAAATCTTCAGGAATGTTGTTCTTCCTCATTGCTGACTGAACTCCCTGTATCCATGTATCAGGTGGTCGTCCCCTTTTTCTTCTTCCAATTGGTACCCAGTCGATTATGCATTTTGGTAGCCTTTCCTGTTCCATTCGTCTGATGTGTCCATACCATTTAAGTTGTTTGTGCTCAATGAAATCAATAATTGAATTTTTACATTTCATCTTGTCTCTGATTACTTCATTTCTTATTCTTTCTCGTCTTGATATACTTGCTGAACGTCTCCAGAAATCCATTTCTGTGGCTAATAGTTTTGATTTCAGTTGCCATTTTGTTGTCCACGCTTCTGAACCATATGTAATAATGCTCCTAACTATTGTTTTAAAAATCCTTATTTTCTTATCAGATGTTATGTGTTTGTCCCAGAGAATTCCATTCAATAAAGAGATTGTCGTCTTTCCAGAATTTATTCTTGATCTAATTTCTTTGTCCTGTTTCCCATCATTTGTAATTTTCACACCTAAATATTTATATTCCTCAGTAGCTGTTATTGTTCCCATCCCTTCTTCTAATATTAAGTCTCCATTCACTCCACCAATTACCATGTACTTTTTTTTATTCATGTTTACATTTAGACCTGATTTTTTATATTCTTGAATCAATTTTCTGGTCATATACTCTATGTCCTCATAGTCTTGGTCTATAATCAGTTGGTCATCTGCAAATTGTAACGGGTATATTGTTCTATCATTTATTGGTATTCCCATAGCGTGACATTTTTTCTTCCAATTCTGTAAAGTTACTTCTGTATATATTTTATACAATGTAGGTGAGATGCTACATCCTTGACGTAATCCTTTTGTGACTTGGAATCCATGTGATAGATATTTACCAATTTTTATTTTTGAAATAGAATTTTTATATAAATTTTGAATTGCTTTAATTATTCTTGGATTTATTCCTATTGATATTAAAGCTTTCCATAAACTGGATAAAGGCACACTATCATAGGCTTTTTCTATATCTATGAATACTAAATGTATAGGTTGTGCCCAAACCATTTTTTTTTCAATAATTTGTTGTAGGCAAAAGATATGATCAATTGTTGATCTTCCAGCTCTAAAACCTGCTTGTTCTTCAGCCTCCTTTTCTTTGTATTCTTGTTCTAACAAATATTTAATAATTCTTCCATATAATCTACTGAAGGTATTGGTCACTGTTATTCCCCTATAATTTTTACACTCATCTTTCTCTCCTTTTTTATGTATCACTGAAATATATCCTACTTTCAAATCATTAGGGACATCTTCCCCATTTAAACATCTTTCGAAAAGGTTTCTTAACAATTCCATTAATTTCTTTGTTCCTAATTTTAATAATTCTGTAGGAATACCTCCAATGCCTGTAGCCCTTCCATTCTTTAAATATTTTATTGCAGTTTTTACTGTCTCTATTTCCAAACGGATGTAATTCTCTGCTTGTAGATCTATCATTTCATTATATTCAGGGTTTCCCAAGTATTCTTCCCTGTTTTCTGTTAATAAACTTTTAAAATATTTTTCCCAAGAGTCATGAGTAATATATTTAATATGTGTTGTTTCTTTGGAATTCCTTCTTAAATTTTTTATAGTTTTCCATGCTTCTGTGTTTCTTTTACCACCAATATAGGATTCAATTTTTTGACATGACTGTTCCCAAACTTTGTTTTTTGCTTCTGCAACCTTTTTCCGGATTTTCGCTTGTTGTGCATTAAGCTCTATTTTATCTTGAAGATTTCTGGTATTTAACCATTTTAAATATTTTTCTTTCTTTAATTTCACTTCCTTTTTAATTTCTTCATTCCAGTAGTATAATGGATGGTTTGTACATGTTTCTTCTGTTTCTCCTAAAGCTTCCTCGGCGGCTTGATGTAGTTTATTTACAATATAATGATATTGATCTTCTGTATTATCAAACTCTGTTTCTAACAGTTTTTCATCTAATCTCTTTTGATATAAAAATATTGTGCTTTCATTCTCAAAACTAATCAAATTATATTTAGGAATTTTGATTTCTGTTTGTATATTTTCTATAGGACAATTTCGATTTTCTTCAGTGCTTTTTCCTCTGAAGGGGAATAAAAATTTGGAATTTACCAAATAATGATCGCTAAGAGTTATCCCTCTATATACTCTTATGTCATGTATTTTTATCCTCATTTGCTCTTTAATTATAATATAGTCTATTATTGATGTATCTTTATGCCATGTGTATTTATGTATTTCTTTATGTTGATAAAAGCCATTTAATATTTTCAATGAATTTTGTTCACAGATATCAATAAGTCTATTACCATTATCATTTATAACATTTTCTCCAAATGGTCCTATAATTTTATTTCCAATTTTACTTCCAGTTCTACTGTTAAAATCCCCTGCAATAATAATCTCCCTGGTTTTCCCGATATCCTCTATGATTCCATTTAAATTATTATAGAAATCATCCTTTTTACAAATTGGTTCATCTTCACTTATTCCATATACTCCTATAATAGTAATTTTGTATCCATGAATATCAATATTAATTTTAATCAGATTTTCATCAATAGGTTCCCAGTTTGTGACCATTCTTTTGAATTTGTTTTTCATCAATATCGATATCCCCCGTTTTGCTCTTTGATTTTTTGGGACACCACTATAGAAATGTGTATATGATCCTATTCTTTCAATACCTCGTCCTTTTTTCTTAGTTTCTGGGAGTATAATAATATCTTCATTTCTAGCCTCCATTTCTTTAATCACTTCTCCTACTTTATTTTGTAATCCTTGTATATTCCATACACCAATTAAGACAGTCCGTTTTCTTAGCCTTTTTCGTCTCCTATTATATCCGTCCTGCTGTAATCTTATAGGCTTTTTAACCAGTGAGGTTTTTCCAATGAATGGAGAGTTGGCCCATCGCATTAACCCCCAACCTGGAGGACCAGGTAATTTTTGCTCAAGGTTTTCTTCCTTTAGCCTTTGGTAATCCAATACCTAAACTACAAGGCAGTAGTTGCTAGTTTTGGTCCACCCCGGGTATTTTACTTCCCCGGTACCCTCCATATCTGGTGGGCATTCCCCTATCCACCACCTGGGGAGGCGCCCGATGGGAGACTAGCAACTCCACACGGGTTTGAAAGATACTGATTCTTATGCAACATGTCTTCAAAATCTTTCATAAGACTGGAAAATTCAGATTGTTCGAAAAGTTTCATCATTATGATGCTATGTTTTACTCGGTCTTGTGTAGCTTGAGACCGATACGCTGAGAGGAAGGAAGGCATGATAAAATTCTCCTTCACTGTGACAATCGTGAATGACTGATCGCATTCTTACAGCTGGTTCATTCTCCAAGTAGCCACACATAAATTCTAACCCGTGCTCCAACGACCAGTTGGGAGGAAAACAATGAGAGAATTGATGAAGCCATGCTTGTGGATGAATGTCGTTGTCAGAATTCTTAAATGTTTTGAATTTACGTGTAGTAATGAACAGCTTATAGTCAAAATCATCGTGTCGGCGAGTCGCACATCGCTCATTGTTACTTCGTTTCGGCGGTTCCATCTCAAAATTCAATGCGCCTTGCCAATTTCTTTCATAATTTCCGAAGTGTCCTGTGTTATTATTTTGTGGTTGCTCCGTATTTCTATGTCCCTCTTCCCGCACTGGAGCGCGAGTGTCCTCTGAAATATGTAATTCTTGTATTACTTGTGCCAACTGATCTTGTACTTCCCGGATTTCTCTTTTGTACTGTGTATTGATTTAATTTTGATTTTGTTTGAATTTTCTAATTTGTTCATACTCTTCAGTGTCAGTGAAAGCTACAGGTCTTGTGTCATTCAGATCATCATCTACCTTTGTAGATAAGTTAGTGAACTGATCTGAAAGTTCAGCTACTTTATCCGATAGTCAAATTATTTCCTCTGTGTGTTTTTCTGAACCAAGTTTCAGAGTGTCAATTTGTGTTGAAATCGTATCTACTGTGTCTTTAAGTTTTCCTGAGTTTTTGCAAGTTGCGTAACCGAATCGGTAGATGCAACTGAGTCAATTTTAGCTTGCAAGGTCTCATGATTTTCATGAACAATAATTTGCAGTTCTTTTATGGCTGCTTCGTGGTTCTGTAATGCATTTTCATGCCGCGAAAAAATAGGTTGGAAATGCTCACAAATTTGTGTTTTTACGTCATTACAGGCTTTTTGACATTTCAATTCAATGTTATGTAACTCAGCAGTTAAATCTTCACGTGTTTGTTCAAGTGTGGTGTCTAACTTCCGAAGATTTTGTTCCATTGTGTCTAACTTTTGAAGCTTTTGCTGTGTTTGTCTCTGATTTTGTTCCATTGTGTCTAACTGTTGCTGTGTTTGTCTCTGGTGTTGTTCCATTGTGTCTAACTTTTGAAGATTTTGTCCCATTTGTTTCTGATTTTGTTCAAGCGTTGTGTCTAACTTTTGTAGCCTTTGTCACATTTGTTTCTGATTTTGTTCCATTTGTTGCATTAATTGCAATAATAATGTATTAGTGTCTGGAATGTGTTTCTCTATGCTTTTTGGCAGTGCATTTTCACCGGCGACATTCACGTTTTGACAAGCAGAAAATGTGTCTTGACTCATTTGAGAAAACGGTGAGGACCCAAAACCTGAGTCTACAGTATTTGCAATATTGTGTTCTGTCATTTCGGATTTCTGAGGCGAGCTGTTGCCGACCGATCGATCGATAATGCTTCCCTGTTCACTACCTGTTTCACTGTCCACGCCATTATTTGACGCCCGCTCCATTTCCCTATGCACAGTTACCAAATTACTACTGTGAATGTCTGTTAATTCATTACACAGTGGTGCTGGTAAGCTACGCTCGTCGTCACTATTATTTTCAGTTTACTTTGGAGCCTAGTGTTACGTTTTTCACACGCCATTATTGTCACAATATTTCACACGATAACACAGAAAAGCGCAATTTGAAGAGCAAAATAAGAAAACACATTAACATAGCATTGAAAATAATATCTAGTTAATTGCAAGCGCAGCTGCGAAATAACTGGTGCAAATTTACATGCGTGCCACACCTGTTTTACTGTACAACAATGAAAGACTGCGACTACAAAGGAAATACTCTCTACAATTACGCGCTGGCAATAAACAAAATCTACACTAATTACACAACTACAAGAAAAAATCAAAAGATTCCAGTGAGGTATCCTCGGCTAAGGGTCAACGTATGAAACGTCCCCTTAGAAAAATTTTACATGACTGTGTTTAAACTGACACACAATATTTCTAGCGCAACGCAATCTGACTTTCAATAATCTCTACAAAAGAATGGCCCTGACTAACATTAACCTATACCTTTCACAAATTTCTTACCTCACAAAAATCTTCGTTACTCGAACTACTGCAATACAGCAAGCGCCACTACTGCCAGCTAAATAAAAGATTCAAACTACGGAAGGCACTAACTACTGATAGGCATAGTTAGCAAATGAAAGATTTTAATAGAGAACAAACAATGTATTTACCTCAATAGTGTTCAAAAGTCATAATGTATACAGCAGTTCATGACATCCAGTTTTACAAATTTCAAAACTCCGCCATCTCTCTCCCCACATCCACCACTGCTGGCGGCTCACCTCCAACTGCGCAACGCTACGCGCTGTTCACATCCAGCTGCCGCTGCCCAACACTACAATGGCAGACAACAATGCAAACTAGCCACAGACTGCACACAGCACAGCCAGTGATTTTCATACAGAGCGCTACGTAACGTTGCCAATAAGAAAACATAAACAGCCTACTTACAGGATGACCTCACACTTTTCGTTATGCAGGGTCAACTGCCACTTTTTTCACCATTCAGATATTTTTTCTAAATCGTTTTGCAGTTTGCTTTGCTCTTCTGATGACTTTATTAGTCGATAAACGACAGTGTCATCTGCAAACAACCGAAGACGGCTGCTCAGATTGTCTCCCAAATCGTTTATATAGATAAGGAACAGCAAAGGGCCTATAACACTACCTTGGGGAACGGTAGAAATCACTTCTGTTTTACTCGATGACTTTCCGTCAGTTACTACGAACTGTGACCTCTCTGACAGGAAATCACAAATCCAGTCACATAACTGAGACGATATTCCATAAGCACGCAATTTCACTACGAGCCGCTTGTGTGGTACGCGAGTCAAAAGCCTTCCGGAAATCCAGAAATACGGAATCCATCTGAAATCCCTTGTCAATAGCACTCAACGCTTCATGTGAATAAAGAGCTAGTTGTGTTTCACAGGAACGATGTTTCCTAAACCTATTTTGACTCTGTGTCAATAGACCGTTTTCTTAGAGAGAATTCATAATGTTCGAACACAATATATGTTCTAAAATCCTACTGCAAATCGACGTTAACGATATGGGCCTGTAATTTAGTGGATTACTCCTACTAACTTTCTTGAATATTGGTGTGACCTGTGAAACTTTCCAGTCTTTGGGTACGGATCTTTCGTCGAGCGAACGGTTGTATATGATTGTTAAGTATGGAGCTAATGCATCAGCATACTCCGAAAGGAATCTAATTGGTATACAGTCTGTACCAGACGACTTGCATTTATTAAGTGATTTAAGTTGCTTCACTACTACGAGGATATTTGTTTCTACGTTACTCATGTTGGCAGGTGTTCTCGATTCGATTTCTGGAATATTTACTTCGTCTTGTTTTGTGAAAGCATTTCGGAAGTCTGTGTTCAGTAACTCTGTTATATCACTTATGTACTAATGGTGGAATAATAAGAACCACGAGGGGTTTGCCCTTGAGTGGCACATTTGTGGCAACCAGTGTGTTTGACGCTCGGTGTGAGCTGGTTCGAGGAGACGGCTGGTCTCTTCTGGGCATTGTCAGTACGGTTTGCGTGCAAATTTGCCTGGCCAAAGGTACTCAGCAGATCTTCGAAGAGATAAACGTTTATCCAAAGATGTAGTGCAACTGTGGCCTGAGGCGGAGATCGTTGTATTTTGTGCGACAGTAGGGTGCTGGGTGACTTATGGACACCAAAGTATTATGGCGGTTCGTCTAATCGTGTGTTCCACGCCTATATTTCTGCTCTAGAAAGCATGCCCATATTTCTAGTTATGCTGCCTTTTATGGACACTAGTGATGACAAATCAGCATCCGGTTAACGTTTTGATGCTAACAGTCGTCATTACATCACACAATTGTCTCCCTTAGGAACAATTGTAATTCTTTTATTATATCGCGCCGTTTCTTACATCGCCATAACCTTTCTGATTACATGTACGTGTAGCTCGTATCTCACGCCTGGGATAGACGGATGTGGAATGAGTTATTCCTATGTGGTATAAGTGGAGTGATGTTAAAAGTCCTCATTCCAGAGACAAACACTCAGATACACATGTATGTAGAAACTAGTTTTTAAGTGCGCTAAATGGGATCCAACTTTTTTAAAAAAATTTCGTTGGCTGTTTTGCTCATGCTATTAGCACTTTTTTTTGCCAATTTTGTGTCCAGGGGTATCAGAGATTTGTGTAAATTTCTAATGCTAAATGACTGACTAAATTATAACGTGTGACCACTGTGTTATCATTTAAAAAAGTAGCGCCTGGAGGAGACAAGTGTCCCACTGGTGTCATTGTAATTTCCTTGCAATTTGGTAAAATCGTGTGGGGTATCTGCCACTAGTGATATTCGTTCCCAGAAACAAATTATAGTTGTTTTCAGCTTACCTGATGAAATGTCTGGATCTGCAATAAATGTTTTCGGGTAGTACTACTCCGGCGCCATATGCCGTTGTATGCTGCGTGGCGGTTGTCTACGTAGTGGGTCTGGAGCTAGTGGGGCGCCTTGATTATCAACCAAGCTGCGGTCAAAAGATATTTAATAATCCATGTCAAGTACTGGTAATTTAACGTAACCTTATGGGTTTTTAATGCTACCTTATTGTAAGCGTGTGTGAGATGCTTTCATTGCCTGGTGTGTGAAGCGTGGACATAAATTGCAAAACGTTCTTAAGTTATTTCTTCATGATTAGTAGAAAATTGTGCCTGTTATACTGAGTTGTGTAAATTATTCTGAGATTGTCGTTTCTGGTAAAGCAGTTTCAAGTAAATTTTAACTATGTATGTGGCCATTGTGCTTTTACGGGTTTTTTTTGTTAAGTAATTTCAAGTAAATTTAAATTTTAAAGGGAAGTGGTTCTATTTGGTTGCGAGTTTTAGTGAATTATTTAATTGAGGGTTATTTGCTAAATATTCATATCTCCAGAATGTGTACTGAAAAAGCAAGATTGTGATTAATGATTTAATAATATGTAATCACTGGTGAATGTTTCCTTTTAATAAAAATTTGAAAGTGTCAGGCCACCTTTGTAACACCCAGACCTCGCTCCACTAGTCCAGGGGTTAATACGATTCTCTCGTAAGTCCACACAATCTCGCCAGCTGTCTTGCACTATACTACAGTGTTGTTCGTAAACAAGTCCAAAATTTCAGAAGACGAATGCGCGAAAACTAGAATGCACAGAGTGATAGGGGTACAAGTGCAGACAGTTTTATTGATGACTGCGGAGAGTGTATCGGACAATATTACATCAATATTACTTTGTTTGCATACCAATAAGTATAGCTATCAGGAGTAATATGGTTTTACTTTGGTAGTACAAATACATGTGGCAATAGTACGCCATTAATGCTTATTTCGCTCTGGGCGACAGTCCGCCCACACTAGCTGAACGGTCAGCGTGTTGGAATGCCACGCACAGGGGCCCGGGTTCGATCCCCGACTGGGGTGGGAGATTTTCTCCCCTCAGGGGCTGGGTGTTGTGCTGTCCTCAATATCATTTCATCACCCTTGTCGGCGCGCAAGTCGCCCAATATGGCGTCGCACTCAATAAGACTTGCTCTGCTCAGCCGAACTTCCCGCCTGGGAATTCCCGGCCACTGACGCCAAACGATGATTTCCATTTTCTGGGCAACAAATCAGGTAGTTAACAGTGGACGCCTGGACGCAGAACGGTTAGTCTATACAGACAGGCGTAATCCACTTGGTGATGCAGTTACGAAAGCATAGAAAACATCAGGTAGTTAGTCATGTGACGTGTTTGCGGGAAAAGTGTGAGACCTAGGGAAACTGACACACTGGAGCAGACGCATATTAAGATACCAACGATCGTAACGTCTGCACTTGTACCACTTTTCACCCTCTATACGGAAAAATCGGCTAAGTACGAGGGATCCATGCAAAGTTAATTATGTATACAGATAGTTCATCCAGCCTGAGGAACGAGAATCTCGACGACTTTAGTCTGTTATCGATATCTGCAAGATCTCGGTTGTGGCAATTCCAAGACCGCATCAAAACCTGTACAGTCGTTCTTGAGACTGGCCCGGACTTCAAAAAGTAGCAAGCGGAGGACTTCAGCTTATATATGTAGCGAGAAGATTTAATAAAGTATTTTTTATTTACTTACTAAAACTTGACTACAATGAACGTTTTATGCCTGTACGCAGTAATATTTTTCTATTATACCTTTGACCGTAGGATCTAATGGCAAGGAGATACTTTTTTATGTGAAATAATTACAGTCTGACAATTTTCCGACTTTTTTTGTACTCTGAAGACTTGCTTATTACCAGATTTCATGATTCTAGGTGGCGGGACGTACTTTATAGGTTTTAACGAGTGAGTTTGCGACTGTCAAAAATATGACGTAAATGGTCGTATCAATTAATTTTCTTGACTGCGAAGCTTAAATCTTTTACACTGCTAAGGGCCCGTACAACTTACCATGTGACATAAATTTGAACTTGGTACATGTACCCGTTCCTGAGGAAAAAGGGTTGCAGAAGACGGACAGACAGACAGATGGATAATAAAAATGACAAAATATTTTTTTGGTGATATAAATCAACAATTTCCTGATTTTCCCCATTACGTTTACTGTGAGACTTTGCTTCATGAAAAATTTCATTATTCTAGGTCAACGGGAAGTTCCCTGCAGGTTTTTAAGAGTGTGTTTGCGAGTATCAAAATTGTTGAGGTAAGTGGCCGTATCTTTTGATTGCACACACTTCGAAGCTTAAATGTTTTACACCGTCAAGAACCCGTAGACCTTAGTAAGTAACATAAATTGGTACTTTAACCGCCTACCTTTGTCCTGAGAGAAAAGGTTCTATACTGTCGACAGACAGAAAGATAGACAGGTAACAAATCTATCGTGTAAGGGTTCTCTTTTTACCGATTGACATAAAGAATCTTATAAATAACACATAGCTGTGGACAGAACGTCTCTTCAAGTTTCGATTCATAATACGCGTCATGGCGCAGTTGCTCTAGAGAGCAGGCGTGGCAGAACATGTCGATGAATCATTCGCTTCTTATTATCGCGCCGAATTAATTCGCGCCTACAGGCAGGCAACCCAACAAACGCATCTCCAAAGCAGATTCCCGTTTCGCCGCCCCTGGGAATTCGTGTCAGCAGCCTCAATATTGTATTGATGTTTGCCGTGTGGCACATAAAATGTTCAGTTGCCATTACAATTGTCGAAGTAAAATCTTCCAGTGAATTATGTTAGAAGTTTCTGGAACACGTGTGGCCAGTTCGCCGCACATCCAAGTCACACATTTGTCTCCACAACTACTGGTCACGCAATGCTTCACAATCTAGCTGCACGCACAGGAACAACCTTTCTCGGGAAGTGCTGCCCGTCCCAAGCATAACACATAGATGAAGGTAGAGGGGCCTTTCCCCTGGCGAAGAACCGGAAAGCCTGAGCCAGGACCCCCACCCCTTGCAATCTCACTACTTCTCTGTGTTTGCCTGTTGACTCATTGTCTCATCTCGCCTTTCTGTCAGATTCGCCTTTCTATCGAGTTGCTTGAGATTTGTTAGCTTTCAAGTTAATTATAAACTGTTCATTTTACAAATTATGGCAGAAAGAGGAATTGAACTTTGTTTAGATACAAACGGAACCGAAGGCGTCCGACAGCGCTGAATACTAAATGACTGACGCACGTCGCTCGGCATTGTATAGTCAAATTGTACTCACAGTGCATTACTACTATTGCGTATTCTTAGCGTCTGCTGAAATGGAAAGTCATCGTGCAAATATATGTTGTCGAAGAGTATGCTCCGATGGAAAAGTGTTGATAAGCAACGTAGTTCACTTCTGTCATGAAGAATAACGGAAAGGTTTGTTTCGTTTTAAAATATGTGCCGGCCGGGGTGGCCGAGCGGCTCTGTGCGCTACAGTCTGGAACCGCGCGACCGGTACGGTCGCAGGTTCGAATCCTGCCTCAGGCATGAATGTGTGTGATGTCCTTAGGTTAGTTAGGTTTAAGTAGTTCTAAGTTCTAGGGGACTGATGACCTAAGATGTTAAGTCCCATAGTGCTCAGAGCCATTTGAACCATTTTTTAATCCCGATGTCCTTTCATTCCATTAAATTTTTCTTTTATTTTCAGCTTTGGTAGCGTATGAAGATAAGAAACAGGGGGCACCCCCGCACACTGCGTAGCAGACGGCAATAGCCGTGCCTCTGGCACGATAGTGCCAACCTCGTCTCGAAAATTTTCATATATAACTCACGCTGTTTCTCGAGAATGGAAGAAGATATGACTCTCCTTCCACTGTTAAAAACAATTTCTGTATATTAGCTACATTTCGCATAGAGTAATGGTTGACATAAAAAGCACCAAAAGTAAATTAGCCAGCTGCTACATTTTTCACTGTAAACTTTTCAAAATATGCGCGATGTTGTACTTTGAAGTTTGGGCCATAACGGAAAGAAAGCAAGTTAATTACCATCCTTTAATGTGTGGCTATAGAAGAAGAAAAATCATATTTTCCTACCGAATAGTTTCCTCAAAACAGAATGAGAAATACTGCATAGTGGAAAACATGCGTGAATCCCAAAACAGTTATGTTTTTTACGCTAAAAGTAAAAGTTTTATTGAGAAACTAACTACAGCTTTGGATGTAGCTTTTCTTAACCCACACAAAAAAAGTTTAGGCAAATCGTATCACTTGAAATTTTACTCCCCGTGTGAAACTTCCCATTAGAAAAATAAAGAATGACAGTGCTGGTAAACCTCTTACGTTATTTGATTTTCAAACAGGTGAACAAAACTGAACATACTCAGACAGTTCTCTCTTTACTTATTCTGATCATGACTAAACTGCCACACAATATTTTCTTAGCGCAACGCAATCTGACTTTCAATAATCCCTACAAAAGAATGGCCCTGAATAGCAATAACCTATAACTTTCATGAATCACTTACCTCACAAAAATCTTCGTTACTCGAACTACTGCAATACAGTGACCGCCAATACTGCCAGCCAAATAAAAGATTCTAACTACTGAAGGCACTAACTACTGATAGGCATCGTTAGCAAATGAAAGATTTTGATGGAGAACAAACGATTGATTTACCTTAATAGTGTTCAAAAGTCATGATATATATATCAGTTCATGACATCCGGTCTTACAAATTTACTGTCTCTGATGGACACACGTCCAGATCATCCGCTCTCAAAACTCCTCCATCTCTCTCCCCACATCCACCACTGCTGGCGGGTTACCTCCAACTGCGCAACACTACGCGCTCTTCACATCCAACTGCCCAACACTACAATAGCAAATATTCCAACAATGCAAACCAGCCACAGACTGCACACAGCAAAGTCAGTGATTTTCATACAGAGCGATAAGTGGCGTTACCAACATAAAAACCTAAACTGCCTACTTACACGTGTATCGTGCGCTACGAGTTGCGCGGTGCGACAGGCATCTGAGTGGTTCATGGTATCCAGAGGGACATACCTCATGCACACCAAAGGCTACTCTATTTACTTCTATATCCTCTAGCCCTACCCACCAAAAACAAACAAAAAATTCGTCAAACAAAAGTCTTCTAGCTTGTCATGACACAATGAAGATTACCTTACTTGTAGCGTTACTCACATGTGTCGACATGAGCAGACGCAGCAATGTCCAACAACAAGAACGAGTTTACCCGCAACTTACACTGTTCGTTGTCGCGTACCAAGGGCAATGAAAATTAAATATTAACGGCAAGGCCGTCTCTAGTTCAGGTCGATCACTTTGCACTCGCGTGTCGCAGTTTGGCAGCGGGCGGGAAACTGAAATCACGGGCACGCTATCGGGCGGCGTGGAGCCCGGAGTCGAACCGCGGGCATCTTATCACGTGGCAGGCCGATTGTGTCCGGCCGGCGGGCGGCGGTCGTCAATCAACGTGGACAGCGCGGCGCCAGATAGGCCGGTGAAATACGGCGCCGCTGTCCGGCGGCGCAGGTGTCCGCCCGCACCCACGCACCCACGCACCCACGCACCCACGCACCCACTCATCTCCAGCCGCCATCTCGCGCCGACACCCAAACAAATACCCAGATGTATTGCTTAGCTTCGCGTCCGCGCTTTTAATTTCCTCCTTTGTGCCACACACATAGTTTGGCTACTTTGTCTGTCCAGAGCCACAATGGCCCACGGGTACACCCACGCACGTATTCATGAAGGCGACGAGTTCGAAATAAAGCCAACACGGTGCGAGCGATAAGGTTGAGTGATGCTCGTCGTTACTTTCCCCCTTTTTGCCTTGCGCGTATTACACCATGCTATATCCTGCAGTCACTCGAGAGAGTTTCGTGGGGGTTGTAGGCGTATGGATAATATTCAACGATATTAAGGAGTAAAAGGTGTGGAAACAAACAGGAAATACGCTATAGTGAAACACCGAGAGGAAACAATAATTTTGCACATATTTCTATGCCATCAGTGTTTGCTAAAGTTATTGAAAAGGTTGCCTATGTAAGGACAATTGATCACTTTATTTCGCATAACTTAATGTTATTGTTGTGGTCTTCAGTCCTGAGACTGGTTTGATGCAGCTCTCCATGCTACTCTATCCTGTGCAAGCCTCTTCATCTCCCAGTACTTACTGCAACTTACATCCTTCTGAATCTGCTTAGTTTATTCGTCTCTTGGTCTCCCTCTACGATTTTTACCCTCCACGCTGCCCTCCAATACTAAACTGATGATCCATTGATGCCTCAGAACGCGTCCTACCAAACTATCCCTTCTTCTAGTCAAGTTGTGCCACAAGCTCCTCTTCTCCCCAATTCTATTCAATACCTCCTCATCAGTTATGTGATCTACCCATCTAATCTTCAGCATTCTTCTGTAGCACCACATTTCGAAAGCTTCTATTCCCTTCTTGTCCAAACTATTTATCGTCCATGTTTCACTTCCATACATGGCTACACTCCATACAAATACTTCCAGAAACGATTTCCTGACACTTAAATCTATACTCGATGTTAACAAATTTCTCTTCTTCAGAAACGCTTTCCTTGCCATTGCCAGTCTGTTTTATATCCTCTCTACTTCGACCATTATCAGTTATTTTGCTCCCCAAATAGCAAAACTCCTTTACTACTTTAAGTGTCTCATTTCCTAATCTAATTCCCTCGGCATCACCCGACTTAATTCGACTACCTTCCATTATCCTTGTTTTGCTTTTGTTGATCTTCATTTAACATCCTCCTTTCAAGACCATGTCCATTCCGCTCAGCTGCTCTTCCAGGTCCTTTGCTGTCTCTGACAGAATTGCAATGTCATCGGCAAACCTCAAAGTTTTTATTTCTTCTCCATGGATTTTAATACCTACTCCGAATTTTTCTTTTGTTTCCTTTACTGCTTGCTCAATATACAGATTGAATAACATGGGGGAGAGGCTACAACCCTGTCTCACTCCCTTCCCAACCGCTGCTTCCCTTTCATATCCCTCGACTTTTATAACTGCCATCTGCTTTCTGTACAAATTGTAAATACCCTTTCGCTCCCTGTATTTTACCCCTGCCACCTTCAGAATTTGAAAGAGATTATTCCAGTCAACATTGTCAAAAGCTTTCTCCAAGTCTGCTAATGCTAGAAACGTAGGTTTGCCTTTCCTTAATCTTTCTTCTAAGATAAGTCGTAAGGTCAGTATTTCCTCACGTGTTCCAACATTTCTACGGAATCCAAACTGATCTTCTCTGATAGTTCGGTAATTTTCACATCTGTCAACACCTGCTTTCTTTGAGATTGGAATTATCATGTTTTTCTTGAAGTCTGAGGGTATTTCGCCTGTCTCATACATCTTGCTCACCAGATGGTAGAGTTTTGTCAGGACTGGCTCTCAAGGCCGTCAGTAGTTCTAATGGAATGTTGTCTACTCCCGGGGCCTTGTTTCGACTCAGGTCTTTCAGTGCTCTGTCAAACTCTTCACGCAGTCTCGTATCTTCCATTTCATCTTCATCTACATCCTCGTCGATTTCCATAATATTGTCCTCAAGTACATCGCTCTTGTATAGACCCTCTATATACTCCTTCCACCTTTCTGCTTTCCCTTCTTTGCTTAGAACTGGGTTTCCATCTCAGCTCTTGATATTCATACAAGTGGCTCTCTTTTCTCCAAAGGTCTCTTTAATTTTGCTGTAGGCAGTATCTATCTTGCCCCTAGTGAGATAAGCCTCTACATCCTTACATTTGTCCTCTAGCCATCCCTGCTTAGCCACTGTGCACTTCCTGTCGATCTAATTTTTGAGACGTTTGTATTCCTTTTTGCCTGCTTCATTTACTGCATTTTTATTAATTAATTTACTATCAAATTTAAAGTTCCGTTTTAGAACTGAAAATTTTACATTCTCTTTTCTCTGTGAAGTACTGGATGGATTAAACAAAAGGTTTCGAATGCCGGTCCCTGCGCAGTGTCGGAGCGTGTGTGGAGCTGTCCGATCGCTTCGTCACTGACCCAGGACTTCAAAGTTGACTAGTGGTTTGAACTACACAAGCCACGTCCATTCATGTTGTGTGCTTCGTAACTTTTGCGTGTTTGAGTTCTCATGTACCGATTGGTGGCAAGTCGTTGTGTCGGTTGGTCCGTGGCTGTCCCCTGGTTGGGTTCCGACGGATCAAGTGTAGTTGGGCTCACCACCTGTCTCGCCTAAGTGAACGAGGGCAAGCCGACCTCCCTGGAGGATTCTGAGTGCCACCGGTGTTTAATTATTTGTTTTCAGCTACTTAAAATTTAAGGCTTATGGTTATTTTTTTCTTAAAAATTTTGCAAAATTAATTGTTAAATTTATCTTTCAAGCTTAAACATTGCGGCCTTCTGCCTTTAAAGGTCATGGGGTAGTATATTTTAAAATTTTGAAACTTAATTGTGGCCTTCAGCCGTCGGTATTGCACCTTACATATGTTTGTTCTATCTACTTTGCTGTGATTTTTTTAAAATTATTTTATTGCTATCTTAATTGGATTTTTATCTTGTTGATTTGTTAAGATATCTTGATTGGAGGCCTTCAGCCGTGAAAGAGTTGCATTCGGTAAAGGTCCGGCTATGTGCCGCTTTGGTTGTAAAGGTTATTAAGTTACAATGAATGACAATTAGAAGGAGAAACTGACCTCAACCTTTGGCACTTTTCACAATCCTATTACCTGTTATGCCCAGCCAAGGGTCCCAGAAGCGCTTAGAGAATCACTTAAGGGGCTCCGGAACGCCCTATACTTGCAATGTTAAAATAACGCTTATAAATTACATCTTTCCTCACAAAGTATTTGAGGTAGGAAGTTGAACTTTTTACAGATTATTTATTGAAATATGGGCTACCACTTAACACAGGGATTTTACAAAATTTTAGTTCAGTTATTAAAGATGATTTTTTTTCAATTGCAATGAAATTTCACAACATTTTTTTGCAATTTTTTTATTTATATATTCAAAAATATACAGTTTTTTGGAAAAAGGCTGTGTTAAATTATGCAGAAGGTACTGTGTAACATTTACTGAAAGTTTGAAACAAATATGTTTGGAAGATCCTTAGAAAACATGTAATTAGTATGAGAAAATAAAAGTTTTGGGAATCGAGCGACAAAGATTGGATTAACTTTTTAGTGCATGCCAGGTCCATAGGATGGATTATCTTCATCCTCTGCAAACTCCTCCTCCAGCTTCCTCTTGTTCCTCCTCCTGTTTACTCTTGTTTGTATTTCTAGACTCTTTACAGCCCTGTCTGCAGCCCGAAGGCGTTCCTTGTCTAAAGCAAGCATCGCTCGTACCATGTTAGAACCTATCTTCATTCCCATATTTGTAAGTACCTTTGGCTTTCCAACATTTCTCCTTTTCTTAAAAGCCTTCAGAGGATTTCTAATAACTTTACTTTTACTCATTATTATACTTCAACAAAACAGAGACTCAAGAAACAGAATTAATTACGAATATTTTCGAGATAACGACAGAGTAAATAAACATGAAACAATCGACAATCACACCAGCGATATATATTGAACCATCACAGGTTAGCCACAACACATACTTTATCTCACATCACTAAAATGTACCTGATGAACACGGACGTTAATAATAACACCGCCCGCATCTCGTGGTCGTGCGGTAGCGTTCTCGCTTCCCACGCCCAGGTTCCCGGGTTCGATTCCCGGCGGGGTCAGGGATTTTCTCTGCCTCGTGATGGCTGGGTGTTGTGTGCTGTCCTTAGGTTAGTTAGGTTTAAGTAGTTCTAAGTTCTAGGGGACTTATGACCACAGCAGTTGAGTCCCATAGTGCTCAGAGCCAATAATAACACCATTTGACAGCAGTTTAACAGCGCCACAGTGGGTCACGCCCATGTAGAACACATTTCAAAAAAAATTTAAAAATAGTTGTAGTCTTCGGAATTGAATAAATTATATATCTATTAAAAGGTAATAGTCTGCAGATTCAGAAAACGCAAAAAAGTAAAAATTGAACTTTTCATGATTTTGAGCCTTTCCGGAGCCCCTTAAACGTCGCCCGATGAGACGACCGACCTCTCGGAGCCAGTATACGGACAACATTTAAATAACTTAAAGGAAATCACGCCAACTACACGCAAAATCTGACAAACACTTGCACGAAGGCCAGAACGATACCCAACAGCAACTAAGAACGCACGAAGACAAGTCGGGAGTCGATGCACACACACGCAGCCGACTCGTGAACGATCGGCGAGCCGAAACGCGTCGTCCGGCTGGACGACCGACCGACGATCCAACAAGACCGCGGCCCTGCTCAAGTGGTGCGTGGCGGCAGTGGTCGGGCGACTGCACCAGTGCCGCATTGCAACTCCCCGACTGGCACGTCCGGCATGCGCTCCAGACACGTTCCAACCGACTAGCAGACGACAACTCGCGACCCGAACTCACTATCCGAACTCTAGACGAACTGCGACCAACTAACTTACAACAGACAAAGAGCGGGAAGTAATAGCAGATGAGCAAAGATACTACGAGAGGGGATACATCGATACGCGCTGCTAACGCCGCTCACGGTCAGGCAAAGCAGCAACTCAGCGACAGTAGTAATTTCAATTAACGTAGTGAGGCGGAAGTACGTTAAAAACAGGGCGTAAAATACATGATGGCGGGAACACGAGCCACACACGGCTCAGTTAGATTCTCTCTTCTCTGTGATGTACAGGATGGATTAAACAAAAGGTTTCGAATGCTAGCCATCTTTTTTATTTAACTAAACCGTTTGATCACAAAATATTGCTCCAGAAGCTGGACAATTCTGGAATACGGGCAGTAGCTCTTACTTTAACAAAAGACAGCAAAAGGTCATTATCCACAGTGCTGAGGGAGGCTACGATGTGAGGTCAGAGTGGGGCATGCTCAAATGTGGGGTGCCCCAGGGATCAGTTCTGGGGCCACTCCTGTTCCTTATTTGTATAAGTGCTGATGACACTAGCTTGGTGGTAAAGGATGTTGTGTGCAACATTGGCACTGTTTCAAATAGTGCAGTTCATGACATAAGTTCTTGGTTTTTAGAAAATAAACTAAAACTAAATCACAGTGAGACCCAATTTTTACAATTTTTAACACACAGTTCAACAAGACTCGACGTTTTACTTTCACAGAATGGGCATGATTACTGAAATTGAAGAGTTCAGATTTCTAGGAGTTCACATAGTAAACTGTCGTCGAAAACCCACGTTCAGGATCTTGTCCAAAGACTTAATGCTGCCACTTTTAGTCTTGGAACGGTATCTCAAATAAGTTATAGTTCGACACGAAAATAATCTACACTCCTGGAAATTGAAATAAGAACACCGTGAATTCATTGTCCCAGGAAGGGGAAACTTTATTGACACATTCCTGGGGTCAGATACATCACATGATCACACTGACAGAACCACAGGCACATAGACACAGGCAACAGAGCATGCACAATGTCGGCACTAGTACAGTGTATATCCACCTTTCGCAGCAATGCAGGCTGCTATTCTCCCATGGAGACGATCGTAGAGATGCTGGATGTAGTCCTGTGGAACGGCTTGCCATGCCATTTCCACCTGGCGCCTCAGTTGGACCAGCGTTCGTGCTGAACGTGCAGACCGCGTAAGACGACGCTTCATCCAGTCCCAAACATGCTCAATGGGGGACAGATCCGGAGATCTTGCTGGCCAGGGTAGTTGACTTACACCTTCTAGAGCACGTTGGGTGGCACGGGATACATGCGGACGTGCATTGTCCTGTTGGAACAGCAAGTTCCCTTGCCGGTCTAGGAATGGTAGAACGATGGGTTCGATGACGGTTTGGATGTACCGTGCACTATTCAGTGTCCCCTCGACGATCACCAGTGGTGTACGGCCAGTGTAGGAGATCGCTCCCCACACCATGATGCCGGGTGTTGGCCCTGTGTGCCTCGGTCGTATGCAGTCCTGATTGTGGCGCTCACCTGCACGGCGCCAAACACGCATACGACCATCATTGGCACCAAGGCAGAAGCGACTCTCATCGCTGAAGACGACACGTCTCCATTCGTCCCTCCATTCACGCCTGTCGCGACACCACTTGAGGCGGGCTGCACGATGTTGGGGCGTGAGCGGAAGACGGCCTAACGGTGTGCGGGACCGTAGCCCAGCTTCATGGAGACGGTTGCGAATGGTCCTCGCCGATACCCCAGGAGCAACAGTGTCCCTAATTTGCTGGGAAGTGGCGGTGCGGTCCCCTACGGCACTACGTAGGATCCTACGGTCTTGGCGTGCATCCGTGCGTCGCTGCGGTCCGGTCCCAGGTCGACGGGCACGTGCACCTTCCGCCGACCACTGGCGACAACATCGATGTACTGTGGAGACCTCACGCCCCACGTGTTGAGCAATTCGGCGGTACGTCCACCCGGCCTCCCGCATGCCCACTATACGCCCTCGCTCAAAGTCCGTCAACTGCACATACGGTTCCCGTCCACGCTGTCGCGGCATGCTACCAGTGTTAAAGACTGCGATGGAGCTCCGTATGCCACGGCAAACTGGCTGACACTGACGGCGGCGGTGCACAAATGCTGCGCAGCTAGCGCCATTCGACGGCCAACACCGCGGTTCCTGGTGTGTCCGCTGTGCCGTGCGTGTGATCATTGCTTGTACAGCCCTCTCGCAGTGTCCGGAGCAAGTATGGTGGGTCTGACACACCGGTGTCAATGTGTTCTTTTTTCCATTTCCAGGAGTGTAGAAGACAACGCAGTCTGTGGGTGCGCCATTCTGTACGTCGTCTTTCTGCAGTAAGCGTGTGCTGTTCACAACGTGCAAGTGTGCTGTAGACAACATGGTTTATTCCTTAGAACAGAGGATTTTTCGGGTTTTGGAATTCCACCGCCTAGAACACAGTGTTGTTGCAACAAGACGAAGCTTTCAACGGAGGTTTAATGTAACCAAAGGACCGAAAAGCGATACAAGAAACGTCAGAAAAATCATTAGATGAACGTCGGCCGAAGAACCCGAGACAGAAGCCAATAGGCAGTTTGTCAACAAGTGGCCACGAAAGCCTCAACAATTTTGTAATAAAGGATCTGTTTGAAAAATTTCAACGGACTGGGAACGTGACGGATGAACGTGCTGGAAAGGTAAGGCGACCGCGTACGGCAACCACAGAGGGCAACGCGCAGCTACTGCAGCAGGTGATCCAACAGCGGCCTCGGGTTTCCGTTCGCCGTGTTGCAGCTGCGGTCCAAATGACGCCAACGTCCACGTATCGTCTCATGCGCCAGAGTTTACACCTCTATCCATACAAAATTCAAACGCGGCAACCCCTCAGCGCCGCTACCATTGCTGCACAAGAGACATTCGCTAACGATATAGTGCACAGGATTGATGACGGCGATATGCATGTGGGCAGCATTTGGTTTACTGACGAAGCTTATTTTTACCTGGACGGCTTCGTCAATAAACAGAACTGGCGCATATGGGGAACCGAAAAGCCCCATGTTGCAGTCCCATCGTCCCTGCATCCTCAAAAAGTACTGGTATGGGCCGCCATTTCTTCCAAAGGAATCATTGGCCCATTTTTCAGATCCGAAACGATTACTGCATCACGCTATCTGGACATTCTTCGTGAATTTGTGGCGGTACAAACTGCCTTAGACGACACTGCGAACACCTCGTGGTTTATGCAAGATGGTGCCCGGCCACATCGCACGGCCGACGTCTTTAATTTCCTGAATGAATATTTCGATGATCGTGTGATTGCTTTGGGCTATCCGAAACATACAGGAGGCGGCGTGGATTGGCCTCCCTATTCGCCAGACATGAACCCCTGTGACTTCTTTCTGTGGGGACACTTGAAAGACCAGGTGTACCGCCAGAATCCAGAAACAACTGAACAGCTGAAGCAGTACATCTCATCTGCATGTGAAGCCATTCCGCCAGACACGTTGTCAAAGGTTTCGGGTAATTTCATTCAGAGACTACGCCATATTATTGCTACGCATGGTGGATATGTGGAAAATATCGTACTATAGAGTTTCCCAGACCGCAGCGCCATCTGTTGTTGAAAATTGTAACTACTGTAATTTCGAAAGTTTGTCTGCCTGAAAATGTACTGTTGTCCCAAGCATATTCCAACAAACGGTGTATTTCTATCGCTGCTCGTTTAGTTTTTATTGCCGTTTCAAATATACCGGTCATTTTTGAAACATCCTGTACAACAGACAACTAGCGGGAAGCAATAGCAGTCGAGCAAAGATACTACGAGAGGGGATGTATCGATACGCGCTGCTAACGCCGCTCACGGTCAGGCAAAGCAGCAACTCAGTGACAATAGGAATTTAAATTAACGTAGTGAGATGGAAGTACGTTAAAAACAGGGCGTAAAATACATGATGGCGGGATCACGAGCCACGCACGGCTCATTTACATTCTCTCTTCTCTGTGATGTACAGGATGGATTAAACAAAAGGTTTCGAATGCTAGGCATCTTTTTTATTTAACTAAACCGTTTGAACACAAAATATTGCTCCAAAAGCTGGACAATTCTGGAATATGGGCAGTAGCTCTTACTTTAACAAAAGACAGCATTGCTGAGGGAGGCTACGATGTGAGGTCAGAGTGGGGCATGGTCAAATGTGGGGTGCCCCAGGGATCAGTTCTGGGGCCACTCCTGTTCCTTATTTGTATAAGTGCTGATGACACTAGCTTGGTGGTAAAGGATGTTGTGTGCAACATTGGCACTGTTTCAAATAGAGCAATTCATGACATAAGTTCTTGGCTTGTAGAAAATAAACTAAAACTAAATCACAGTGAGACCCAGTTTTTACAATTTTTTACACACAATTCAACAAGACTCGTCGTTTTACTTTCACAGGATGGGCATGATTACTGAAATCGAAGAGTTCAGATTTCTAGGAGTTCACATAGTAAACTGTCGTCGAAAACCCACGTTCAGGATCTTGTCCAAAGACTTAATGCTGCCACTTTTAGTCTTGGAACGGTATCTCAAATAAGTTATAGTTCGACACGAAAGTAATCTGCTTTGCTTATTTTCGTTCGCTTATGACGTGTGCTATTGTATTTTAACGTAACTCTCCCCATTTTCAAAGGATATTTTTGGCCCAAATGTGAGCGGCTTAGGCAATAAGTGGTGTAAGCTGGCAAAGCTCTTGCCAACCCGTGTTCATTAGTCTGGCCACTCTGACGTTTGTCTCTTAATTTATATATTCTTTGCTGTCGTTTCTTATTAACAATGTCACCTTATTCCCAAGAATTAGCAGCTTTCACTCAGTTAATACTAGGCAGAAATCCAAACTGTATTTGGTTCGCACTTTCTTCGCTCTTGTGCAGAGAGATACGCAGTATGCTGCTGCATCCATTTTCAATAAGTTACCGCAACAATTCAAAAATCGTAACAGTAATCCACGCACTTTCAAACCGAAACTGAGGAGTTTCCTCATGGATCACTCCTATTTTATTGAGGAGTTCCTTGAATAATTAATCTTGCTCCTGTGTTTTGTTTTGGTTCGCACTTTCTTGGCTCATACAAGTTTTTCGTATATGTGTAAGAACTATTGCTTGTCCTGTGTTACCTGTGTTACCTGTTTCTAAAACTACAATTCAAGAAGCTATTTCTGGAAAAAGTGTGGAAGTCAAACAACAGACCAACCTAAATTTCAATTGTCAAGGATACAAATTTTCTGCTAATTTTATTATTGTTCCATTACTCAGTACACAAATTATATTAGGTATGGAGTTTCTTAACACACATAAGTCAATTTTGAACTTTAAAGAAGGAAGTGTGAATTTGACTGTTGCCGGAATGCCGAAATGTTTGAAATTTTTCGAGTGTTTAACAAGATCTGAATCAGATACAAAATGTTTAAGGTTTCTTACTTCTGATGTTTTCGCTGAGTATTATGACGACAATGTGTTCATTCATGACAACGACAATAGATACAGAGACGGGATGGATGATATAATTAATAGCGAAGAATTAATTAATGAAAAGGTTAAGAAAGCTGAAGTGCCAGATGACGTTGCAAGAGAAGAACTGCACCAAATTTTGACTTCACATGCTACAGTATTTAGTCATCACACAGGAACTATACAAGACTTACAATATTTATTTAAAGTAAAAGAACACACACCATTTCGGGGGGAAACGTACGCTATTCCTTTGGCTTACAGAGACAAGGTTAAGAGTGAACTTCAATATATGTTAGATCAAGGCATTATTGAGCCAGCAGTCAGTCCTTATACCAGCCCATTACACGTCGTTCTTAAAAAGGATGGGTCAATTCGTTTGGTTCTGGATTCCAGGTAGATAAATAATATCATCATTCCTGAAACTGACCGTCCACAAAATTTAGATGAACTTCTTCAACATTTCCATGGAATTAAAGTTTTATTCGCGATTGATATGCGCGCAAGTTTTTGGCAAATAGAACTCCACCCTGATTGTAGAAAATACACTGCCTTTTTAGCCTTTGGTAACTGTTACCAATTTCGGAAATTACCGTTTGGACTTACTGTATCTTCAGCAGCATTCATTCGTAGTTTAAACGAAATTTTACCTGTTTATTTTCGTGACAATATTACTTCATATGTCGACGATATTCTTATTGCTAAACGTTCTTGGAGTGAGCAAACAAAATTTTGGATTCATTATTTTTGCAAGAGTTGGCATTACAGTGAATTTGGAAAAATCTGAATTTGGTCGTTCTCAGGTGAAATTTCTTGGTCATATTATTTCTACAGAAGGTATTCTTCCTGATCCAGAGAAATTAGATGCTATTCGTAATTATGCAGTTCCTACTACAAAACGTGATGTTCGTAGTTTCCTTGGTGTCTGTAATTTTCTTAGACGCTTTGTTAGATTGGACGATTTGGCCACACCTCGTTTATGTAAACTATCTGGAAAGAATTCTAATTGGTGTTGGGATGAGGAAGCTCAGTCAGAATTTGAACAACTTCGTGATGCTTTAGTTGCTGCTCCACTTCTTTCACATCCGGATTTATCTAAAGATTTTTGTTTGGCGACGGACTCATCATACAAAGGCCTAGGTGCACATTTATTTCAAGAGATAGAAGATAACGGCGTTGTAGTGCAGAAAACTATTGCCGATCTGTTCTTGCCAAACGCTAATATTTTTTAATTAGACAAGTAGTCCCGTCGTCGTTGTCATACTCAAGTTCTTGTAGTAACGTCTTAAAAGTCTCAATGTCGTCTTTACATCTTCCGGCTAAAGCAATTTGTCTTATCGATTGTGGCAGCTTAGTTAAACAAATGCGAATTAATTCAGTCGGACTATAAGGGTTGGAAAGGAACTGATTCTTTCGAATCACGTCTTCAAAGTATTCTGCTGCCGTGCGGAACTCAGACTGTTTAAAATTACGCTGCATAATAAGACTATGTTTGTCTCTGTCTTGCGTATTTTCGGACCAATATGCCGATCGAAATGCATGATAAAAATCATTTAGATTATTACAATCTCTAAAAAGTGCGCGCATCCGCGTCGCCGGTTCGTTTTCTAAATATCCACACATAAATTCCAGTTTGTGACTTAGTGGCCAATTTGGTGGAAGTGCGTACGTAAATTGATCTAACCATGAACATGGATGTATGTCGTTCTTAGAATGGCGAAAGATCTTAAATTTCCGAACAGTTAAGAAGTGTTTATAGTCAAAGTTTTCTCCTCGTGGCGACAAAGACCTACCGCGTCTGTCCCAGTCCGAATGTCGATTATTGTCAAGTTCGCGCGCCTGGCGCTCTCTTGTTGCATCCCGTAAATGAAATAAATTATTTTCTTCAAAGCCCTCTGCTATCTGTGATTCTAAATTTCTTCTGCTGTCTTTTCCTACGATTTCGCCTTCAAATTGTTTGACTTGCTTTCGTAATGCCTCAACTTCCCTTTTAACGCGTTCATTAAATTTTCCCTGATTTTCAACATGTTTATTTATGTTCTGATACTATTCAGTTTCTGCAAATGGTAATGGAGCTGTATCATCCGAATCTCTGTCCCCATTTAAACTAAGACTTGTTAATTTATCTGAAATCTCCTCAACTCTTTCCGATAAGTCACCTAATTGTTCTTTCTGTTTATTTACGTCTTCCGTAAGTGTCGCGACTCGGGTTTCAGTATTAACACATTTAGTAGTTAACTGTTCATACTGTTGTGTTAGGTTATTTAATCTGTCATTTAGTACGGATTCCTCGATTCTCTCAAATATTTCTTCCTTATCGTGTGCACGTTATAAATTTAACTCTGAAAATTTTTGTACTATCACGCGATCTCTTTCTTCCTGTTCTCTATCCTGTTCCTTTTGTCTAATTTCTATTGAAATTAATCTATTATTGTGAGCATTCAAAATCGGTTGTACTTCTTCTCTAATTTCTTTCTTTAATTCATCTTTCATGTTTTTGAAACATGTTCCTATTCGTGAATCTAACCGTGTTTCCATTGTTTCAAAAAATGGCTCTGAGCACTATGGGACTCAACTGCTGAGGTCATTAGTCCCCTAGAACTTAGAACTAGTTAAACCTAACTAACCTAAGGACATCACAAACATCCATGCCCGAGGCAGGATTCGAACCTGCGACCGTAGCGGTCTTGCGGTTCCAGACTGCAGCGCCTTTAACCGCACGGCCACTTCGGCCGGCCTCCATTGTTTCCATCTCTGTTTTAATTGTTCCTATTTGTGATCCCACTGTTTTTAATTCAGCTCCCAACTGTGATCCCAGTGAGTCTAACCGTGTTTCCATTGTTCCTATTTGTGAGTCTAACCGTGTTTTTAATTCAGATCCCAAATTTAATATTACACCCATCAACTGCTCCATATTAACTGGTTCAAAATTCTTTTCGCCCCTAACATTTCCCGCAAAACCAGTTTCCTTCGTCATAGCTGTAAAGCTATCTGTGTTCGATACTATTCCAGAATCTTCTGTCGTTAATCTCGTATTCTGAAAATTTTTTGATTGCGAAAAATTTTGAAATGGTTCCGAACTATTTTCCCGACTTATTAAATTGTTTTCAACTTCATTATTCATCATACTGTTCTCCTGTGTTGGCGAATTCGCCATGTCAACAATTTCGTCATTCTGACTATCCATCATTTTTGCCTTTTTCATCGATCGCGTAATCATTTACAAAACATACAAAACTCGTCACTATATGAAAATTACACACAATGACACTTTATCACCAACAATATCATTCACATGAAATGCTTCCCTCAAACACGATTAACGAACAATTGAAATCTTCATAATTGCACAAAATTGTCAAACCCGTATACAAGACAACAAAAATTAAATTCTGCAAAAAAATTCCATTAGAAGAATGACAATTACCAAATATACACATGCAATATAGACTACAATTACTAAACTACAAATTACTACAATAATCCTACTATCTGCTATTTTTAAAATCAGAAGAATTCCAAGGGACGATCCGAAGCAGCGGTCGCCACGTGCATGGGGGCCTAATTATTTATAATGCAAATACTTTTTAATTTTAGTAGCTGACTGTCCGGTTACGCAGTCTCGTAAACGGTTGGCCCTGATTAGTATTTGTACGCAATCTGACTGCATAGAACAACAACAAAGAATGAAACGAAATTTCCGTTAACACAATTAATTAATCAAGTCCACAGCAACTATGAAAGCTACGAAACAACAAAGCACAAATGTAACTGTTCTGTGTGTGGAAGTGTGATTCAACGTACACATCTGGCACGGTTATTCCTCAATAAGACCAGATATTTTAAACACCATTTATACTGAAACTCTCCATGGGAACTTCTCAACAACGACTCACCACTGCTCCATCTCAACAAGCACTCTCCACGACGACTTCTCGACAAGAACTGCCAGTGGAGGTGGCTGAATAATACTCTTTTAAAGCACACTCTGATCATTACAACCTCCCAATCCAATAACATCTGGTGTCTAGCCCATATACTGAATTTATTCGGAGAAATTAGACTGTGTATTTGTTTACGGCTGTCAGGGCATTCGCACTGAGCGCTCGATCAGCTGTAGGTACGCGTGACGTAGGAAGTAATTGTTTGCGGTCAACGACTGCCTTGTGCGGCGCGCAGCCGCCTCCACTGGCAGTTCTTGTCGAGAAGTCGTCGTGGAGAGTGCTTGTTGAGATGTAGCAGTGGTGAGTCATTGTTGAGAAGTTCCCATGGAGAGTGCTTGTTTAGATGTTGTCATATTGTTTTGATGGGCTAGACTCCAGAGATTGTTGAATTGGGGATGCTGTAATGATCAGAACGTGCCCTTCGTCAATATATATGAAGGTAAAAAATTCCTTTTTTTATTATTTCAATGTCTTAAACAATAATGCCTCTTGGTCACAGGTTCAGTCAACAAAGCATTTGGCTCGTGTTCTTGTATTAGACTGTATTTCTGGTTTCTATGTGCAATTATAGTATTTCTGGTTTTTTTTAATTACTTCAGTATAAATGGTGTTTCAAATATCTGGTCTTATTGAGGAAGAACCGTGCCAGATGTGTACGTTGAATCACACTTCCACACACAGAACAGCGACACTTGTGCCTTGTTGTTTCGTAGTTTTTATAATTGCTGGGGACTTAATTAATTAATTGTGTTAACGGAAGTTTTCTTTCATTCTTTGTTGTTATTCTACGCAGTTAGATTGCGGAGTAATACTATTCAGAGCCAACCGTTTACGAGTCTTCATAACCGGACAGACAGCGACAAAAATAATTAAAAAATATTTGCATTCATAATATAATTAAGCCCCCATGCAACGTATTGACCGTAATATCGAATGTTTCAGGGGCTTTTAAGTTCCGTGTGATTTCTTTCCCTTTGGCGGTCATACGCACGAATTATATGTGGTGAGAACTGCACGAAATGAGTGGGAGGAGTACACGAACTTCTCCCGCGGGCCGGACTGAAACCAACTGCAGGCCGGATCTGGCCCGCAGGTTGCCTGTTGCCAACCTATCTAGATAATGTTTTCCTTTACGAATGGTCGAAAAGTTGATAAACAGATTTAATTCATGCTTCACTGCGATTAACTTAAACATGTATGGCTGGAAGTGTGCATGACAAGGGGGCAGATACAGGGTGTTTCAAAAATGACCGGTATATTTGAAACGGCAATAAAAACTAAACGAGCAGCGATAGAAATACACCGTTTGTTGGAATATGCTTGGGACAACAGTACATTTTCAGGCAGACAAACTTTCGAAATTACAGTAGTTACAATTTTCAACAACAGATGGCGCTGCGGTCTGGGAAACTCTATAGTACGATATTTTCCACATATCCACCATGCGTAGCAATAATATGGCGTAGTCTCTGAATGAAATTACCCGAAACCTTTGACAACGTGTCTGGCGGAATGGCTTCACATGCAGATGAGATGTACTGCTTCAGCTGTTCAGTTGTTTCTGGATTCTGGCGGTACACCTGGTCTTTCAAGTGTCCCCACAGAAAGAAGTCACAGGGGTTCATGTCTGGCGAATAGGGAGGCCAATCCACGCCGCCTCCTGTATGTTTCGGATAGCCCAAAGCAATCACACGATCATCGAAATATTCATTCAGGAAATTAAAGACGTCGGCCGTGCGATGTGGCCGGGCACCATCTTGCATAAACCACGAGGTGTTCGCAGTGTCGTCTAAGGCAGTTTGTACCGCCACAAATTCACGAAGAATGTCCAGATAGCGTGATGCAGTAATCGTTTCGGATCTGAAAAATGGGCCAATGATTCCTTTGGAAGAAATGGCGGCCCATACCAGTACTTTTTGAGGATGCAGGGACGATGGGACTGCAACATGGGGCTTTTCGGTTCCCCATATGCGCCAGTTCTGTTTATTGACGAAGCCGTCCAGGTAAAAATAAGCTTCGTCAGTAAACCAAATGCTGCCCACATGCATATCGCCGTCATCAATCCTGTGCACTATATCGTTAGCGAATGTCTCTCGTGCAGCAATGGTAGCGGCGCTGAGGGGTTGCCGCGTTTGAATTTTCTATGGATAGAGGTGTAAACTCTGGCGCATGAGACGATACGTGGACGTTGGCGTCATTTGGACCGCAGCTGCAACACGGCGAACGGAAACCCGAGGCCGCTGTTGGATCACCTGCTGCACTAGCTGCGCGTTACCCTCTGTGGTTGCCGTACGCGGTCGCCCTACCTTTCCAGCACGTTCATCCGTCACGTTCCCAGTCCGTTGAAATTTTTCAAACAGATCCTTTATTGTATCGCTTTTCGGTCCTTTGGTTACATTAAACCTCCGTTGAAAACTTCGTCTTGTTGCAACAACACTGTGTTCTAGGCGGTGGAATTCCAACACCAGAAAAATCCTCTGTTCTAAGGAATAAACCATGTTGTCTACAGCACACTTGCACGTTGTGAACAGCACACGCTTACAGCAGAAAGACGACGTACAGAATGGCGCACCCACAGACTGCGTTGTCTTCTATATCTTTCACATCACTTGCAGCGCTATCTGTTGTTGAAAATTGTAACTACTGTAATTTCGAAAGTTTGTCCGCCTGAAAATGTACTGTTGTCCCAAGCATATTGCAACAAACGGTGTATTTCTATCGCTGCTCGTTTAGTTTTTATTGCTGTTTCAAATTTACCGGTCATTTTTGAAACACCCTGTAGGTGCCGCCTGTAGGCAAATTAAGCAACTCTTTGGAGAAAAGAGAAACAACTTTATCGATATCAGCACAGATGGAAAATGAGCACTAAGAAATGAAAGGAAAGCTCATTGGTGGAATGAATACATCGAAGGGCTATGCAAGGAAATCGAACGTGAAGATAATACACTCCTGGCCATTATAATTGCTACACCACGAAGATGACGTGCTACAGATGCGAAATTTAACCGACGGGAATAAGATGTGGTGATATGCAAATGATTAGCTTTTCAGAGTATTCACACAAGGTTGGCGCAGAGGCGACATCTACAATGTCCTGAAATGAGGAACGTTTCCAACCGATTTCTCATACACAAACAGCAGTTGACCGGCGTTGCCTGGTGAAACGTTGTTGTGATGCCTCGTGTAAGGAGGAGAAATGCATACCATCACCTTTCCCATTTTGATAAAGGTCGGATTGTAGCCTATCGCGATTGCTGTTTATCGTATCGCCACATTGCTACTCGCATTGGTCGAGATCCAATGACTGTTAGCAGAATATGGAATCGGTGGGTTCAGAAGGGTAATACGGAACGCCGTGCTGGATCGCAACGGCCTCGTATCACTAGCAGTCGTTGACTGGCATCTTATCCGCAGGGCTGTAACGGATCGTGCAGCCACGTCTCGATCCCTGAGTCAACAGATCTGGACGTTTGCAAGACAACAACCACCTGCACGAACATTTCGACGACGTTTGCAGCAGCACGGACTATCAGCTCGGAGATCACGGCTGCGGTTACCCTTGACGCTGCATCACAGACAGAAGCGCCTGCCATGGTGTACTCAACGACAAACCTGGGTCCACGAATGGCAAAACGTCATTTTTTCGGATTAATCCAGGTTCCGTTTACAGCATCACGATGGTCGCATCCGTGTTTGGTGACATCGCGGTGAACGCACATTGGAAGCGTGTATTCGTCATCGCCATACTGGCGTATCACCCGGCGTGATGGTATGGAGTGCCATTGGTTACACGTCTCGGTCACCTCTTGTTCGCATTGACGGCACTTTGAACAGTGGACGTTACATTTCAGATGTTACGACCCGTGGCTCTACCCTTCATTCGATCCCTGTGAAACGCTACATTTCAGCAGGATAATGCACGACCGCATGATGCAGGTCCTGTACGGGCCTTTCTGGATACAGTAAATGTTCAACTGCTGCCCTGGTCAGCACATTCTCCAGATCTCTCACCAATTGAAAACGTCTGGTCAACGGTGGCCGAGCAACTGGCTCGTCACAATACGCCAGTCACTACTCCTGATGAACTGTGGTATCGTGTTGAAGCTGCATGGGCAGCTGTACTTGTACATGCCATCCAAGCTCTGTTTGACTCAATGCTCAGGCGTATCAAAAAAAATGGTTCAAATGGCTCTGAGCATTGAGGTCATGAGTCCCCTAGAACTTAGAACTACTTAATCCTAACTAACCTAAGGATATCATTCACATCCATGCCCGAGGCAGGATTCGAACCTGCGACCGTAGTGGTCGCGCGGTTCCAGACTGTAGCGCCTAGAACCGCTCGGCCACTACGGCCGGCTCAGGCGTATCAAGGCAGTTATTACGGCCAGAGGTGGTTGTTCTGGGTACTGATTTCTCAGGCTCTATGCACCCAAATTGCGTGAAAATGTAATCACATGTCAGTTCTAGTGTAATATATTTGTCCAATGAATCCCCGTTCATCATCTGCATTTCTTCTTGGTGTAGCAATTTTAATGGCCAGTAGTATATTACCGAACAGCAGGAGGAGGAGATGAGTGTTAAACGGTCCGTCGACAACGAGGTCATTAGAGACGGACGGTACAGGAAGAGTAAGTGGATGACAATGGGAATGGAAATACGACACTGTAAGAAGAACTGCATAGAGCAATGAAACACCTAAGTCGAAACAAAGACACTGGAGCAGACGACATTCCATCATAATTATTAAGCGCTTGAAGCATAGCATTGTGCGGAAGTGAATAATGGAGGTATATTTGGAATTAGGTGAACACGTAAGATAAAAAGTAAGGTGGTTCCCAGCAGAAACACCAAGGAGAGGAACATGTGGGCATCGGAAGAAGAAGGAACAGGAACATGCTACAAGCTTTAAGACAACAATGAATAACTGTAATGGAACTAGAGAGAGCCATATAGGGTAAAATTTTGGTGAAGCACAGAGAACTGAGGAGGTTGAGTGCAAGTACTACTCTGAGGCGAAGAGGTTGGCACAGGAGAACAATTCGTGGCGGGCCGCATAAAGCCAGTCAGAAGTCGTTCCACCACGATAGTGCCCCAGCCGCCAAACTGAAGATCGTGTGCGAGATTTTGGCTAGCAAACGGTTCACAGTCCTGAATCACTCCCCCCATTCGGCGAATTTTGCCCCAGCAGACTTCAGATTGTTTCCCAAATTGAAGCTGACAGTGAAAGGATACAATTACGACGCAGTTGGTGACATCCAAGAAAATTGTACTGCATTACTAAACGTTATTCCAAAAAAAAAAAAAAAAAAAAAAAAAAAAAAACACTCTAATATCTGTTTCAAAACACTTTTAAAACGATTTTAGCTATGTACTGATTCATGAAGAAACTAATTTTAATAAAGACAGTGGTTTTGTGAATATAATTAAAAAAAACATAGCACTCCGTCTTCAGGCCACGACTGGCCTGCCGGGACCATCCGACCGCCGTGTCATCCTCAGTGGAGGATGCTGATAGGAGGGGCGTGGGGCAGCACACCGCTCTCCCGGTCGTTATGATGGTATTCTTGACCGAAGCCGCTACTACTCGGTCGAGTAGCTCCTCAATTGGCATCACGAGGCAGAGAGCACCCCGAAAAATGGCAACAGCGCGTGGCGGCTTGGATGGTCACCCATCCAAGTGCCGACCACACCCGACAGTGCTTAAGTTCGGTGATCTCACAGGAACCGGTGTAGCCACCTTTATATTTTATAGACACAGTTCTAACGGAACTGGGACGTACTCTGTATTAAAACGTACCGTATTTTACTGACTACAAGACTACGCGCTGTAAGACATACCTTACTTCTTAAGCAATTTCTTTAAGAATGTAACATTTACACGATTTTTATTATTAGATTTCGAAGCCAGACTAAATAAATTCTTAAGTTATAAAACCGAACTGACCTTTAAAATATTCCAAAATCGTCATCTTCTAGTTTTAGCCATTTTGCATTCAGTCCTCTATTTGCACATTCAGTCTTCCTCATTTCTTCCGCTCTTCGTTACTAGGCAGGTAATCGCGAATAGTTTTTCCCTATTGTCACAGGGCTTAAATGCAGCTCAGCTACTCCGTTTCTATGTTTTTCTGCATTTGCTACTACATTCAGTTTGTAGCTTCCACTTCTTCCATTACGAACTTCTACCAACAAAAATATTGTACTGATAGCGATAACACAAATCACTTTCAGTTAAAGTCCATTGGCACAGTAGACTACAATGACCCATCGTAGGCTGGACAGTGTTGTGCGTTTATGATGGCAGAACGAGAGGGAGACAGTGTTAGCAAGTTTGGGAATCCTCACAACTCAAGTTCGTCGCATTGGTGCACTGCCGCTGCCAACTGAATACAATGCTGCCAGATTGAGATAGGTTTCCTGCGGCATCGAATGTATGGACATTTTTAAGAGTGGCGGGAATTTTAAATCAAACACAGAGCATTTTTATATTAATTTCGAGTATAAGACGCACTCGAATATTGGAGGCAGTTTTTCGGAGAAAAAATGTGCGTCTTACAATCCCGTAAAATGGAAATGCCGTGTGGCGAGGGCCTCCCGTCGGGTAGACCGTTCGCCTGATGCAAGTCTTTCGAGTTGACGCCACTTCGGCGACCTGCGTGTCGATGGGGATGAAATGATGATGACTAGGACAACACAACACCCAGCCCCTGAGTGGAGAAAATTTGCGACCAAGCCGGGAATCGAACCCGGGCCGTTAGGGATGACATTCCGTCGCGCTGACCACGCAGCTACCAAGGGCGGACGTCCGTAAAATAAGGTCCTTATTTATCCCAAGTAGATTCATTTCAGTACTGAAAATAAGACATACATAATTTAAAATATGAAAAGTATGTGGACAGGCAGAAACAGGAAGATTATTGAAATGGCGTGGTTGTAGAGTAGATTTTGATTTGAAGATGTTTGAAAGCTTAGTACTGGGAAAGATTCTGAAGCCATAAAAAAGAAGAAACAGTGAAAAAAGTAAATAAATAAAATATTAATCCAGAGAATGTATTGGTTGAAACCATTTATCGGTAATATAGTAACACTTGCGGTCTATAGTGTATTACTCAGGCAGTTACCGTACGTTGCAAAAAGAGACATAATTTCTGTTGGGATAGCAGCAATCAGTGATTATACAATATTAACTATAATCCGTCTTGATTGCAAAATTTTTATTCATATGACCGGTTTCGGTTCATCCAGAACCATCTTCAGATCTGATATTACGGTTACAGGAGTAACCCATCCAAATCCAGCAACTTTCACTGACGCAGCATATGAAAGTTGCTGGATTTGGATGGGTTACTCCTGTAACCGAAATATCAGACCTGAAGATGGTTCTGAATGAACCTAAACCAGTGATATGAACAAAAATTTTGCAATCAAGACGGATTATAAGTAACATTGTATATTTATTGTACAGTATATAGATCACTGTGGTGTCTGCAACAAAGCGTAATGCCACCTTTTTGTAGTCTCTCCAGTGCAACTGAACTCGAGTGTTTAGTGAAAAATACCTCAGGTGTGGGCTCAACATGAGCAGATGAATTTAAGATTGTGATAAAATAAAATGACATAATTTCTATTCTAGCAGTAGATTAACACAGCGTCGACTGCTGAGTCTTCATGAACACCAACCAGCAAACGGTTTGCTTGTCTCCATAATCACAGCAAATATGTACGAGGGGCGTTCAGAAAGTAAGCTCCGATCGGTCGCGAAATGGAAACGACTATGAAAATCTGATAAAGCTTTGCACAGATGTGTTGGGTAGTGTCTCTAGTATAACCCCAGTTAGCATCACGTCGCTCTTCTCATTTCTGAGCTCGCAGTGAGTGCGTAAAGATGTCTAGAAAATAGTGTCTGCCGCCAAGTACGAGGGCCTGGTGAGAAATTTCGCCTGAAGCTATGCAGCTAACATTACATAACTGTCGTGCTGTTTCTTCTTCAAGACAATTCTCAGCCGCATTCTGCAGGGGCAATGAATATGCTCCTGCATCGTTTTCAAATGGAAATGTGAGATTACCCACAATACAGTCCGCAATTATCTCCCCCTGAGTTTCATCTCTGGTCACATGAACCGCTGTCTTTGAAGACAACATTTTGACACAGACAACGAGGTGTAGGCCAGCGTGGAGAATTGGTGGAAAGCACTGGCGGCTGCCTTCTATGATGAGGCTATTAAAAAGTTGGTACAACGCTATGACAAAAGTCTAAGTCAGAACGACGACTACGTAGAGAAGTAGCTGAAAGGTGTAGCTAATTGTTACAAGTAAAACATTTCTGATGTTCACTGTGGTTTCAAATTGGCAATCAATCGGAGCTTACTTTCTGAACAGGCCTCGTATCTTGACAACAGAAACCCTGTACCTCTATAGTACTTCATGTGGTACACACTGCTTGTCAGTCGTAGAAGCTACTGGTGGCCACATGAATGGCCAGCTGGTATGCGGACGCGCTCTTCGTCTGGGGCAGACGTTTCCAGCGGCTCCAGCTGCCAGCTGCCACCTGCAGAGCGGCTAATTAAAGGACAGCTCCGGCGCGGCCCTGCTTAATTAACCTCGCACTCACCGCGGGACTAATTGCGAGCACGCGGCCACGTCGCGGTCGGCTGAGTATTCCGGAGCGATATTTTGGGCCCGGTCCTCCATGTTCCGCGTCCACCTCGCTCCGCGTCCCGCCGGTTCCGATCACCGTCAGTGTGACGAATACTGGCGCTGGCGTTACGTTACCGTAGACGCCACCTCGGAGTGGAGTCTGATTCACAGTTCTGCGCCAGCACATAGAGGTCACACATGAGCAGTGTTGTCTGCTGTGTCAGAGCATAAGAGGACTGAACACTCTAACTTTTGACACCCTCTGGATTTATCGGTCATTTTTCTGTGAATGCTGCTAAACGTAAAGTAGATGCGGTAATCTCAAATACACGACATTAGATCTACCGCGCTGTGCTACATATTGCTCCACTAGACTCGCTGAAACTTGGCGTCAGTGTCGTGAGCACACCTTCACTCGTGCACGTTTTAAGGAGCTTCTGCGCATGCGCAACTGCCGTGACGTAATTGCCTTACAGGCGAGGCCCACGAGAAAGACAGACCGCGTTGCGTATGTCCAGAAGGTAGGCCAAGCTCACTCAACTCAGCAGACAAACAGCGTTTCTACACCTGTTAACTCATAACTGGGAGTGTATGTGCAAACGATAATTGCACCTCCTACTGTAAGACACTGTTCTGGGATCAGGCTAAGTGCAAATTGAGACGCGTATAGCACGTGTGAAGTGATGCGATACTACAGGGCGACACGTACGTTCCACACGTGTCGCGCTGGTCCAACCCATATTGCGACGTGTACACATACTTCGCACGATCCGATTGGCGAAGCTCTGCGCTGACAGAACCAAAGCGTGCGCACCCTGTTATCTTTCTCAAACGATCGTGGCGAAGTGCCCATCATCTCGCTAATGGTCATGCTTATTGTGATATACACATTTTAGTGAGGCACTATGTAGAACTCAAAGAGTTTGCAATGAGAAATAGGAGTCGTTATGATTTTGAGTCTTGTGCGCATTACACCACGTGCTGCTGCGTACCAAATTTAGCTAACATATTAAATTTTTGTTTAGACTTGGGAGGAGGGCTGTATCTGTCCCCCATCTCAATAAAGTGGATTCTATGTAGCGCATTCACTGCCGATCTCACGCCCACGGGAATGAAATATTTTTACAGCCCTCGTATCTCCTAAACGGTTCGAGACATCGAAACGAGATTTTGGAGAATGATGGCATACAAGGAGGAGAGTACTTTGTCAATTTGTAAACACACTGAACTTTCTTATCTATGACGAAATATCAGTTGTACTTTCTATTTAATTTTTTTATTCCAACGACTGTAGTTCTTTACGAGTTATCGACAGCTTGCGAGTCAAGAGTTTCCTAGCCTAAAATAAACATTAAATCTCTTATATTACCACAAACCGACACAATGAGGTTTTCTGTAAACTATTGAGCTCTCTGGTCGCCAATTACTTGTTTAATGAAACACATTGTTTCAGAATTCTGTCACAATAGCTGATACAAAAATGAGTTTGTGCAAATTATAGTGTATTTTGGCAAAAGACGTACTCTCGAACCTGTCAACAAGAAAAATGTGGCCGTTGCTCATAAATGGTGATGTTTATTCGAATGAGAAAAGGTTAACAATTCACATAAAAATAAATCGCCAATTCTGTTGGAATTTTGATTGAATCCCATAACCCATCGAATTTTTAACACTGAGCGACTGGAATGGAAACTTACCAAAAGATTTTATTCCTTTTCTTCATATGAGTATTATTATAATAATGACGAGTCTACCCTTCAGGCGTGATGCTGGTTGCTCACCTACACCTCGCCGAACTGAAAATACGTGATTCGCGACTAAAATAGTTGTTATTGGTAAAAGTAGCACAACACAATGCACAGTGTATCGTCAGCAGCTGAGAATAATGCTCGCAACAGGAAAGCGGAAGCTAGCCAAGTGTGCTTTGTGAGAGGAAGTGTTCACGTCGTTCGAAAAACATTGTCATTTAAGTAGATGTGGTCCGCCTGGTTAGCCGTGCGGTCTAATGCACACACTGCTTTCCGTTCCCCGGCACGAATTCGCACGGCGGATTAGTGTCGATGTCCGGTGTGCCGGCCAGCCTGTGGATGGTTTCTCAGGCGGTTTTCCATCTACCTCGGTGAATGCGGGCTGGTTCCCCTTATTCCGCCTCAGTTACACTATGTCGGCGATTCCTGCGCAAACACTGTCTCCACGTACAGGTAAACCATCATTACTCCACCACGCAAACATTTGGGGTTCCACTCGACTGGTGTGAGATGTTCCCGGAGGTCCAATGGGGGCTGAACTGCACAATAACTCTCCACTAATATACAGGGTGTTACAAAAAGGTACGGCCAAACTTTCAGGAAACATTCCTCACACACAAATAAAGAAAAGATTTTAGGTGGACATGTGTCCGGAAACGCTTAATTTCCATGTTAGAGCTCATTTTAGTTTCGTCAGTATGTACTGTACTTCCTCCATTCACCGCCAGTTGGCCCAATTGAAGGAAGGCAATGTTGACTTCGGTGCTTGTGTTGACATGCGACTCATTGCTCTACAGTACTAGCATCAATCACATCAGTGCGTAGCATCAACAGGTTAGTGTTCATCACGAACGTAGTATTGCAGTCAGTGCAATGTATGCAAATGCGGAGTTGGCAGATGCCCATTTGATGTATGGATTAGCAAGGGGCAATAGCCGTGGCGCGGTACGTTTGTATCGAGACAGATTTCCAGAACGAAGGTGTCGCGACAGGAAGACGTTCGAAGCAATTGATCGGCGTCTTAGGGACCACGGAACATTCCAGCCTATGACTCGCGACTGGGGAAGGCCTAGAACGACGAGGACACCTGCAATGGACGAGGCAATTCTTCGTGCAGTTGACGATAACCCTAACGTCAGCGTGAGAGAAGTTGCTGCTGTACAAGGTAACGTTGACTACGTCACTGCATGGAGAGTGCTACGGGAGAACCAGTTGTTTCCGTACCATGTACAGCGTGTGCAGGCACTATCAGCAGCTGATTGGCCTCCACGGGTACACTTCTGCGATTGGTTCATCCAACAATATGTCAATCCACATTTCAGTGCAAATGTTCTCTTTACGGATGAGGCTACATTCCAACGTGATCAAATTGTAAATTTTCACAATCAACATGTGTGGGCTGACGAGAATCCGCACGCAATTGTGCAATCACGTCATCAACACAGATTTTCTGTGAACGTTTAGGCAGGCATTGTTGGTGATGTCTTGATTGGGCCCCATGTTCTTCCACCTACGCTCAATGGAGCACGTTTTCATGATTTCATACGGGATACTCTACCTGTGCTGCTAGAACATGTGCCTTTACAAGTACGACACAACATGTGGTTCATGCACGATGGAGCTCCTGCACATTTCAGTCGAAGTGTTCGTACGCTTCTCAACAACAGATTCGGTGACCGATGGATTGGTAGAAGCGGACCAATTCCATGGCCTCCACGCTCTCCTGACCTCAACCCTCTGTACTTTCATGTATGGGGGCATTTGAAAGCTCTTGTCTACGCAACCCCGGTACCAAATGTAGAGACTCTTCTTGCTCGTATTGTGGACGGCTGTGATACAATACGCCATTCTCCAGCGCTCCATCAGCGCATCAGGGATTCCATGCGACGGAGGGTGGATGCATGTATCCTCGCTAACGGAGGACATTTTGAACATTTCCTGTAACAAAGTGTTTGAAGTCACGCTGATACGTTCTGTTGCTGTGTGTTTCCATTCCATGATTAATGTGATTTGAAGAGAAGTAATAAAATGAGCTCTAACATGGAAATTAAGCGTTTCCGGACACATGTCCCCATAACATATTTTCTTTCTTTGTGTGTGAGGAATGTTTCCTGAAAGTTTGACCGTACCTTTTTGTAACACCTTGTATTAGTGGCGCGCCTGTAACTAGAATATTGGGCCGGCTGACAACAGAATTACTTCTGGCTACTTTCTTGTTTCAGATGTTAAGCAAGAAATCCTGCAAAATAGCCCTTCTGCTTATTGTAAAGGAAATAATACTGTTTGGAATACTGAAAATGTTTTTCCTGGTAAAACGCTTTAATTCGGGAGATTTATCACCCATCAATAGCCCGCATCTCGTGGTCGTGCGGTAGCGTTCTCGCTTCCCACGCCCGGGTTCACGGGTTCGATTCCCGGCGGGTCAGGAATTTTCTCTGCCTCGTGATGGCTGGGTGTTGTGTGCTGTCCTTAGGTTAGTTAAGGTTTCAGTAGTTCTAAGTTCTAGGGGACTGATGACCATAAGATGTTAAGTCCCATAGTGCTCTGAGCCTTTTGAACCCATCAATAGTTTTATTGAGAACTTTCTCGAAAATACAGTAACTCTAGACCTTCAGTTATTATTCTTTAGCGGATATCCAGATTTTCGGAAATTCTGACGGTAGATCGCCCGCCTCATAGATTCTGCACTCGAACAATCGTCTCATTACCCCTACCCCTCAGTGATTTTAGAAATTCCGATTGAGTCTATCCCTTCGTCTTCATTCGAAGTCAAGTCAAACATATGTAATGCAAATAATGTTATAAACTCCGTCCTAACACGCCTCGGAAGGCCCAACTATACCGACCGACAGCCTTATCGTCCTCAGCCGACTGGCGTCCTCGGATGCTGACACGGAAGTGAGTGGGGGGAGCACACCGCTCTCTCGGCCATTGTGGGTTTTCGTGACCTGGAGCCGATACTGCACGCTCAAGAAGCTCCTCAACTGACATCACGAGACTGAGCGCACACCTGTAGGGCAACAGCGCAGGGCGGTTCGTATGGTCACCCATCCAACGACGGCCGACAGTGCTTCCCTGCGATGATACGACGAGAACTGGTGTTTCCGCCTCTGCGCGGGTACTGACAAACACTGTTACACATTCACAGTAATGTAGCTGTGCTTTATAAATTGTAGAGCGCAGCAATCAGTCGTCCATTTTTTAGCAGGTTTTATTACGCAAATCCAGATTTGGGCTAGTGCCTAGCTATTATCAATGCACTATTTTCTAATCTCGATGCATGTTAGTTCCCTGTTGTTCGGGCGTCAGTCACAGTTCTGCTACTGTAATGTTCAGAAGATCTGAAATTAAGAAAGAAAACATAAATACATGCTACTCTGTTGCACAGATCAGTTATTGCAAAAATAAAACTGCACAATAACACACACTGTTTTATATCAGCTTTTTTCGGCTTTTCTTTATAAAAATAATTGGGCTTATTGCAGAGATGGTAACACTACTCCTCACTTTCGTTTCCTTGTACGATTCCAGCTCCATAACTCCTCACGCATCCACGTTTTTCACATTACCAACTGTTCAATAGACAAGTTATTTGCAAACAGAGTAAACATTACTCAGAATTTATCCATTCTGATTTCTATGTCGACAGAGTTTCTTATATCAAATATGCAGGTGAAACGATGCAAGAGCCTAGCCTAAAAAATGTATGTTATGAAACTCTTTGCCAAAAAAAAAAAAAACGAATACAGGCTTCGGACTTACAAAAGACATTTGTAATTAAAAACATTCTAATCAAAGTACCCAAAATAGATACTACAACTCGGTCATCAAAACACAGAGTATGATTGGAATCGAAACATTCATTTTAAACATACATTAATGAATAATTCCAAAATAGTGAATGACAAGTATTGAGGAAAATGTTAGGTCCAAAACACACTGAAGAAACAGCATAGAGACAAGAAGGAAACAAGGGAATTGGAAGGTACACCTATATTTATCCGAATATAAGTAAATGCTGGTTAAAATCATGAGAAGCAATTTAATAGACTACCTGAGTATTCTATAAAAACAGAAAAGAAAAATACCGTGGTCAGCAGACCTGATACACAAGCTACTTAGCAATTAAATTAAATAAAATTTTGACAAAAGAAACCGTTATGCAAATTGCGAGCTAAAGCAATGATATATGGAGCTAAGATCACATATATGCATTTCAGGGGCCTGATTCCATCTTGCTCGTAAGCAGAACAGGTAAAATAGGTTAATTAGCATGGTATTTTTGAAGTCCAGTGTAACAGAAACACTGAATACCTTTTATTTTCCTGATGATGCAGTAGGAACGGGGTAACAAGTGAACTCATAAGGAATTGTCACGACATTTATTGTACGGTAATTTAACATCCCCATATTTTTCTAATGGATACAAGCGACTAGTTACATACATACTAATGAGACACTAGTATAAAGACAATTCTTAATCAGTGGGGTCAAGGGGGCGGGGATTTGGTGCGACACGTACAAGAAGTAAGGAAAAACACGAAACTTCCTGGCAGATTAAAACTGTGTGTCGGACCGAGACTCGAACTCGGGACCTTTGCCTTTCGCGGGCAAGTGCTCTACCAACTGAGCTACCCAATCACGACTCACGCCCCGTCCTCACAGCTTTACTTCTGTCAGTACCTCGTCTCCTACCTACCAAACTTAACAGAAGCTCTCCTGCAGACCTTGCAGAACTAGCAGAACAAGCAGAACTAGCACCTGCTTGGGTAGCTCAGTTGGTAGAGCACTTACCCGCGAAAGGCAAAGGTCCCGAGTTCGAGTCTCGGTCCGGCACACGGTTTTAATCTGCCAGGAAGTTTCATATCAGCGCACACTGCGCTGCAGAGTGAAAATCTCATTCTAAGGACAAACACATTTTCCAAGCGCACAAGAGAAGCTTGAAGTGCAACAACTTGTGAAGGTTCGTAATTACGCGACTTTGACAGGAGAAATGACTTGCTATACGAATACGAGAGCAGGAAAATGTACAGAAAAAGGTATTGCACACAAAGTTGTTGCACTGGCCGAGACAGCTCGTCGATGAGTTCAAATTTCAGGCCTTGGGTTCATCCCTGCACTCACACGTGGTAGAATCTAAACGGATATTCAGAATAAGCAAGCATTCATAAACGGTTCAAATAACCGCATACTTTGTGCTACAATACCAGACGAAATCCCTTCTGAGCCGTCCGCGGTGGCCGTGCGGTTCTAGGCGCTTCAGTCCGGAACCGCGAGACTGCTACGGTCGCAGGTTCGAATCCTGCCTGGGGCATGGATGTGTGTGATGTCCTTAGGTTAGTTAGGTTTAAGTAGTCCTAAGTTCTAGGAGACTGATGACATCAGATGTTAAGTCCCATAGTGCTCAGAGCCATTTGAACCATTTTTTGAAATCCCTTCTGCAGCATTCAGAGGTGAGAAAGACACATCTGCGTGGCTCTTACTCGTAATTAGCTTCAAAAACACGTGGTTAATGACACGAACGAAGTATCAGAAAACTATGTAATTCAATAAGTTATATCAAAATATCAAGCAGAAAATTTCTGTAGCATTTCAAAGAGAAAAGTACACACTACAAAAGCACCTTTTTAGTCTGTAGCACATTTAACTGATCCGCAACACGAGTGGTTCATCACACGAGAATATCACAAAACTGAACTAGTGTTTTTAAAATGGCTCTGATCAGCAACCGTAATTAATTACAATGCCACGAACTGCCAGTCAAATTTGTGACATTGGAAAACTAAATTATTAAGTCAGCAATCTACACCAAAATAGAAAGCAGAATACATTTTGCGTTATTCGTTTTGTAAATAAAAACCGTCTTTTTCTTGCTGCTATCTATTTTATTTGTTCCAGATGCGTTTCACCTTTTTACTTTAGGGCTTCTTCAATAGAGTTGTTCCTTGAGTTTTTGGCCGGTATCTCCGTTTCCTCTCATTTGGTCATATACTGGAGGTCGCACCGTAACTGCACCTAAGAAAAATAAGAACATTTTCACGTAACGAACTTTTTTCTTCACAATGTCCATGTTCTTTGCGCTAATTTCTGTGGAGCACTGTCGACGACACCTTAAACGATATCCTCTTGCTGCTCCTGTGGAGCACTGTTATTCTTCCCTCACTAGTTGTAGATATTTTACCGAAAACTGTCATTTAAAGACGTAACTATAGTGTCTTCACCTTATGTTCTTTCCTGCTCGATATGTTTACCAAACGAATCACCTAAGGATGGGGCATAATAATTTCACACTGTCCACACACTCTCTCTCTCTTTCTCTTTTATATTACACGACGGCGTCACGTGTTTCTTCGTCGGCGACGAAACGCTAACCGCAGAGTTCTATCCACTGGGCGAGAGTCATGGCCACGTCCTGCCGTGCACTCACCCTAATAGGCAAACTTCAGCCAGCCACGAGCGGAGCCTGGCGTTTGCTTCAATCTCGCGAACCTCTTGTGGTCCAGTTTCACAAAGCTGCTTTGGGCTACGTCTGCTTGGATGGGCAGAGGAGGCCCCTAGGAAATGTGAAGTCAGTGTTGGCTGAAAAACGTGGTGGATGCCGTTCCGACCTGTTTGCTTTGTGTTTCTCACTTTTATTGTCTGTAAGTCACCGACGGAGGCAACAAGTACGTCAGTCATCGATGGAGGCAACGAGCATCATTTAGAATGGAAAATACTTTTATAAACTGAATTCTTATTCAATGGCAAAAGCAATGTTCATCGTAGGTGTCATATACTCTCGGTTAGAGAAAAATGTTTAAATCTTAAAAGAAATTCAATGCCATTCCATTACTCACACAATCACCGTATAGCGCACCACGTATTAAACGAACACAATATATGTAGTGGTATATGCTTTTCGTTTGATCTGCTGTTAAAATTTTTTTTAAAAAAATCTGTATTTCAATGATAATAGAGTTAAAGTTAATCTACGAATTGGATGCGACGTACGGGTACAACTTTCGTTAAATGTAGGAATAATTAGAGATTATGGTAGATAGCAACACCCGATAGGATACTAATGCACGACACACTACAAATTGTAACATTTTTTTCATGTCAGTATTAGACATTGAATCTTTCTCTAAAATCTCTTAAAATATTTCGTAGATCAGGATTAAGGAACTTGGTAATGTAACATCATAAATATTCTTTACGAGTTCCTTATACACGACATAGCTACAGCAGCTTACCTTTTATAAAGGCACATTTGCATGCCGTGCGTGAGTTTCCTCGGAAACGCGAAATCTTAATTAAATAATTAATCTCTGACAAATAAATAAAGCCTATGGCACAGAACTGCAGCGTTATGTCGCTGATAAAACAAAATACAATTAGGACTCTCTGATGTTTCATTAACAAGAATGAGGTCATGTACAACAACTGGTGCGGGAAGCACGTATATTTTATTAACTGGCACACCGCCATATTTGAAGTTATATAAGAACACTGCGAGTTGCAATCTTACTAGGCACTCGATTCTGTAAAGAATTTATATTTATGAAAGTAAGTAGAATTATTTAACTGTAGGCTTATTCGTTCAATATATCTGATTTAACTAACTGTGTAAACTTTTTTATGTTTAGTAGACAGTCACCTCTGTACGACGTATTGACATGGCTGGCAAATTATTCTAATATTGAGATTTAGATTTTGAGTCCGCACCTACCGCAGCAGTCTTTGGAAACGATTTAAATACGAAGTCCGATTATTTGAATCACATTTCACGGTCAACTACGAATAACATTGCATTTACGAGAAAGCCATTGTCAAGCGTCTGATACCAAATAATTAAACGTCCACGTTCCAGATAAGCAATTATTAATTACAACCAATCACTATCATACATATACAAAAATTAATATTTTATTTATTTTATTTATTTTATACTTTCTCCTAATCAGGTCAGCATACATCAGAGACCAACAACATACTAGTGGTAACGTATTTTATTACTTCGCGATAACCAGAGGGTGGAGTCGATAACGGTACAGAGCCTAAAATTACCACTGAATAGAGCTGCTCTGGAATCGTCTCCGCCAGTCAGAGATAAATTTACGTGGCAAAGTGCGCATTCGTAAATGTGACACTGTAACCCCGCCTTACCTCCCTCCCCCCCACTCCCCCCACTCCCCCCATCAAAGTGGCACCAAGGCTGAAGCTATTCAATAGAACTCGTGATTAAATGAATTATTTCTTATAATATGATCTAGATTTTTTTTCTTTATATGTTTTTCATTCTATTTGGTATTTCGAAAAAATGTCGATTCGTACGAATTTTGCATTTATTACATATGATCCCAAAGGTTTGACTTTTCGCACATCATTTTGCGTAGTACATGGTTTCAGGTATTATGAAATATTTTTGACACTCTTATTTGAGATTTTTACTTACATTTTTCATTATACGTGATTCACTGTTTTCACTCATTAGTGCTTCTCATGAGGGCGATTGCTTTATTTCATCTGGGATGATAACGATCAGAAAAGCCTTCCAATAAGGGCGTCGTTTCGTCAGAAATCTGGAGAAACTGTGAAGAAGGCTGACAGCTTCGTGGAACATGTACTTGACAAAATATAGTTTCTTTACATAATAGTTTTAAGTTTCTTTGGCATATGTGACTTTTCATGTTAAACGAAATTAAATTCTTTAAAATTCTTTCAGGTAGGGAAATTCTGACTTTAAAATATTTACATACGCATTACAATAGTGATACATTCCTTTCCACATGGTTTTTGGATGGTTGAGTTTCAGGTCCAAGATACTAACACTTTCTTACGTTTCCAGTAAGATACTTTCAGATAGTTGTATGAGAATTTGAACAGATTTCTTGTGAGCTACAATAATGTTCGTGAAAATCGTTTCAAAATACAAGCTTTTATTAACTGAACGTCTGAGTTAAAGATTTTTTCACGAGTTTATTCATGAATTTTGGTGATGACAATTGCACTGATTTTTCATATGGATCGCTTCTAGCACAAACTTTGATCAGACAGTAATGTTGTTTCCATCCAATCTTGATCATGTGACACCAGTCGGCAATTGGAGCACGTGATGGTAATTTCAACCAAGGGTGTCTTCATGTTCAGGTTTGAGTTGGTCTGCATGGAAGGGGCTGCAAGATTCGCTATCCCATGTCAGGTGGCCGAGAATATGAAACAGTCAACTAACACAAAATTAGCAACGAACAATGGTTCAAACTTCCTGTGCAAAGAACGCAAACTTGGTTCATAATCAATAAGAGGCAGAGGTGCTTCTCTTGCCCTAACTCATAATCGTAATCTACTTCCTCAAATCGGAAGCATTACGGTTTAGTGGCCTCTCCTGGATAGTACACAAAAGAGATTCATCTCAGAGCAGAATGCGGCGTCATATATGAGAAGTCCATGCTTCCCGGTCACAGCAGCGTTCCAAACGCAGCCGTTGGTGTTACCGGTAGCCTACATATGGAACGGAAATTCCTTAGTCCGGCTGCTGCTAGTCTCCATCCAATCGTGCGGTAGGACACAGAATGTTGAAGGTAGTCCTTTACCTGTTCTCGGATGACAGGCGCTGATGTGAAGCAGTTATGCTGTTCTTGGTGCACAATACCGCGATCTTACCTTGTGGTGGTCAAACATAGTTGACAGAAACTGTTGTGTCGATTCCCTAAGGTCTCGACACAATGAGTGGCTAGGTGCACGCGAAACTAACGCAGACGGGCGTAAATTCTGAAACAGGAGACTGGATGAAAAACTATAAAGAAAAGAAGAGAGATTTTAATATACTTAACTTTAATGTAGTCTTGTTCTTGTTGAAATACATCTCTTGCATAGTAGTAAGCAATTAGCAATGATACACATGGCGCCTTGCTAGGTAGTAGCGATGGACTAGCTGAAGGCTATTTAATCTGTCTCTCGGCAAATGAGAGGAATACTTGGTAGGTCTAGTCGCAAGCTATGTCGTCCGTACAACTGGGGCGAGGTCAAGTCCGTGTCTTGTGACCTGCCCTGTGGTGGCGCTAGGATTGCGAGTACACAGTGGCGACACGCGGGTCCGACATGTACTACAGGACCGCGGCCGATTTAAGTTACCACCTAGCAAGTGTGGTGTCTAGCGGTGACACCACAGAAACCTTGAGGATGAGTATGCCTGCCATCACGTTCCCATGTAATCCTACATCATACTACACTCCAAAATGGTTCGAATGGCTCTGACCACTATGGGACTCAACTGCTGAGGTCATTACTCCCCTAGAACTTAGAACTAGTTAAACCTAACTAACCTAAGGACATCACAAACATCCATGCCCGAGGCAGGATTCGAACCTGCGACCGTAGCGGTCTTGCGGTTCCAGACTGCAGCGCCTTTAACCGCACGGCCACTTCGGCCGGCTACTACACTCCTGGAAATGGAAAAAAGAACACATTGACACCGGTGTGTCAGACCCACCATACTTGCTCCGGACACTGCGAGAGGGCTGTACAAGCAATGATCACACGCACGGCACAGCGGACACACCAGGAACCGCGCTGTTGGCCGTCGAATGGCGCTAGCTGCGCAGCATTTGTGCACCGCCGCCGTCAGTGTCAGCCAGTTTGCCGTGGCATACGGAGCTCCATCGCAGTCTTTAACACTGGTAGCATGCCGCGACAGCGTGGACGTGAACCGTATGTGCAGTTGACGGACTTTGAGCGAGGGCGTATAGTGGGCATGCGGGAGGCCGGGTGGACGTACCGCCGAATTGCTCAACACGTGGGGCGTGAGGTCTCCACAGTACATCGATGTTGTCGCCAGTGGTCGGCGGAAGGTGCACGTGCCCGTCGACCTGGGACCGGACCGCAGCGACGCACGGATGCACACCAAGACCGTAGGATCCTACGCAGTGCCGTAGGGGACCGCACCGCCACTTCCCAGCAAATTAGGGACACTGTTGCTCCTGGGGTATCGGCGAGGACCATTCGCAACCGTCTCCATGAAGCTGGGCTACGGTCCCGCACACCGTTAGGCCGTCTTCCGCTCACGCCCCAACATCGTGCAGCCCGCCTCCAGTGGTGTCGCGACAGGCGTGAATGGAGGGACGAATGGAGACGTGTCGTCTTCAGCGATGAGAGTCGCTTCTGCCTTGGTGCCAATGATGGTCGTATGCGTGTTTGGCGCCGTGCAGGTGAGCGCCACAATCAGGACTGCATACGACCGAGGCACACAGGGCCAACACCCGGCATCATGGTGTGGGGAGCGATCTCCTACACTGGCCGTACACCACTGGTGATCGTCGAGGGGACACTGAATAGTGCACGGTACATCCAAACCGTCATCGAACCCATCGTTCTACCATTCCTACACCGGCAAGGGAACTTGCTGTTCCAACAGGACAATGCACGTCCGCATGTATCCCGTGCCACCCAACGTGCTCTAGAAGGTGTAAGTCAACTACCCTGGCCAGCAAGATCTCCGGATCTGTCCCCCATTGAGCATGTTTGGGACTGGATGAAGCGTCGTCTCACGCGGTCTGCACGTCCAGCACGAACGCTGGTCCAACTGGGGCGCCAGGTGGAAATGGCATGGCAAGCCGTTCCACAGGACTACATCCAGCATCTCTACGATCGTCTCCATGGGAGAATAGCAGCCTGCATTGCTGCGAAAGGTGGATATACACTGTACTAGTGCCGACATTGTGCATGCTCTGTTGCCTGTGTCTATGTGCCTGTGGTTCTGTCAGTGTGATCATGTATCTGACCCCAGGAATGTGTCAATAAAGTTTCCCCTTCCTGGGACAATGAATTCACGGTGTTCGTATTTCAATTTCCAGGAGTGTAGTTTCAAAAATGGTTCAAATGTCTCTGAGCACTATGGGACTTAACTTCTGAGGTCATCAGTCCCCTAGAACTTAGAACTACTTAAACCTAACTAACCTAAGGACATCACACACATCCATGCCGGAGGCAGCATTCGACCGTAGCGGTCTCGCGGTTCCAGACTGTAGCGCCTAGAACCAACCGCTCGGCCACCCCGGCCGGCTACTAGTTTCACACCCGAATGTTCCACAAATCTGGGTATTGCAAGATCCGACTAGCAGGCCACATGAAGACCCCCCAATGAGGCCCCTTTTAGACTCTCTCAGGCGCTGATAACGCTGTCTCACAAATGTACGCAGCCTCTCCATATCCTTCACAGTGATAACTCAGTATCTTACTCTGTTCATGCCTCTTATAACCCTTCACATACCTGTCAATGGTGTGTTGGTATACAAAGTTAGATTGACATCTGATCATGTCTCCTGAAAGCTTCACTCTTTTTGTTGAGCGGTGTACTCACTGTTAAGTAAATAAATATTTAAATAGGGGTGGATACTTTAGCATCGTTTAGTAATGAAATACATTTGTTGCAGAGTGTGGTTCATACAGGATACGATTTCTGAGGGTTAATGCTCTCTGCAATCATTGGCATTCGATAACCCATCCGTGCTTCCTGCGTCATGTCAAATGGCGAGCACAACAGGGGGTTCGGCAGTGGTTCGCTGGGTTTGGGTTTGGCGAATTTCCTGAGCAGGGAGTCCGCTGAGCGCTGCCAGTCGCCTGCAACCACGAAATCTTGGAAAGCTTGAGTGACCATCATTAGGAGGAGCTATAAGAACATTGTGTCGCACAGATAGTACAGATTGTGGTTTAACGATCTGGATCCCGTAGATGGTAAAATCTTCTATATAAGAAAATCATCAGTTTCACGGTATGCAACGCGAATATGTGGACAGCTGTTTGAGGCGAAATACTCGTACCCGTGGTCTAGGGGTAGCGTCTTTGATTCATAATCAAAACGTCTTCGGTCCCGGGTTCGATCCCCGCCACTGCCTAAATTTTGATAAATAATCAGCATTGGCGGCCGAAGACTTCCGGCATAAGAAAACAGCCTCATTCTGCCAACGGCCTTGTCAGAGAGGGCGGAGGAGCGGATAGAGGTTCAGGGCACTCTCTTGTCCAAGGGGTGGGAAATTGCCCCTAAAGGCGGAAGAATCAGCAATGATCAACGACATGAGGATGCAGAAGGCAATGGAAACCACTGCATTAAAGACACGTAACGTGTATCCACAGGACATGTGGCCTGTAATTGAAGAAGTATCATGATGATCTCTCCATTGGCAAAAGATTCCGGAATAGTCACCCATTCGGATCTCCAGGAGGGGACTGCCAAGGGGGAGGTTACCATGAGAAAAAGATTGAATAATCAACGAAAGAATAACGTTCTACGAGTCGGGGCGTGGAATGTCAGAAGCATGAACGTGGTAGGGAAACTAGAAAATCTGAAAAGGGAAATGCAAAGGCTCAATCTAGATATAGTAGGGGTCAGTGAAGTGAAGTGGAAGGAAGACAAGGATTTCTGGTCAGATGAGTATCGGGTAATATCAACAGCAGCAGAAAATGGTATAACAGGTGTAGGATTCGTTATGAATAGGAAGGTAGGGCAGAGGGTGTGTTACTGTGAACAGTTCAGTGACCGGGTTGTTCTAATCAGAATCGGCAGCAGACCAACACCGACAACGATAGGTCAGGTATACATGCCGACGTCGCAAGCTGAAGATGAACAGATAGAGAAAGTGTATGAGGATATTGAAAGGATAATGCAGTATGTAAAGGGGGACGAAAATCTAATAGTCATGGGCGACTGCAATGCAGTTGTAGGGGAAGGAGTAGAAGAAAAGGTTACAGGAGAATATGGGCTTGGGACAAGGAATGAAAGAGGAGAAAGACTAATTGAGTTCTGTAACAAGTTTCAGCTAGTAATAGTGAATACCCAGTTCAAGAATCACAAGAGGAGGAGGTATACTTGGAAAAGGCCGGGAGATACGGGAAGATTTCAATTAGATTACATCATCGTCAGACAGTGATTCCGAAATCAGATACTGGATTGTAAGGCGTACCCAGGAGCAGATATAGACTCAGATCACAATATGGTAGTGATGAAGAGTAGGCTGAAGTTCAAGACATTAGTCAGGAAGAATCAATACGCAAAGAAGTGGGACACGGAAGTACTAAGGAATGACGAGATACGTTTGAAGTTCTCTAACGCTATAGATACAGCAATAAGGAATAGCGCAGTAGGCAGTACAGTTGAAGAGGAATAGACATCTCTAAAAAGGGCCATCACAGAAGTTGGGAAGGAAAACATAGGTACAAAGAAGGTAGCTGCGAAGAAACCATGGGTAACGGAAGAAATACTTCAGTTGATTGATGAAAGGAGGAAGTACAAACATATTCCGGGAAAATCAGGAATACAGAAATACAAGTCGCTGAGGAATGAAATAAACAGGAAGTGCAGGGAATCTAAGACGAAATGGCTGCAGGAAAAATGTGAAGACATCGAACAAGATATGATTGTCGGAAGGACAGACTCAGCATACAGGAAAGTCAAAACAACCTTTGGTGACATTAAAAGCAACGGTGGTAACATTAAGAGTGCAACGGGAATTCCACTGTTAAATGCAGAGGAGAGAGCAGATAGGAGGAAAGAATACATTGAAAGCCTCTATGAGGGTTAAGATTTGTCTGATGTGATAGAAGAAGAAACAGGAGTCGGTTTAGAAGAGATAGGGGATCCAGTATTAGAATCGGAATTTAAAAGAGCTTTAGAGGACTTACGGTCAAATAAGGCAGAAGGGATAGATAACATTCCATCAGAATTTCGAAAATCATTGGGGGAAGTGACAACAAAACGACTATTCACGTTGGTGTGTAGAATATATGAGTCTGGCGACATACCATCTGACTTTCGGAAAAGCATAATCCACACAATTCCGAAGACGGCAAGAGCTGACAAGTGCGAGAAGTATCGCACAATCAGGTTAACAGCTAATGCGTCGAAGCTGCTTACAAGACTAATATACAGAAGAATGGAAAAGAAAATTGAGAATGCGCTAGGTGACGATCAGTTTGGCTTTAGGAAAAGTAAAGGGACGATAGAGGCAATTCTGACGTTACGGCTAATAATGGAAGCAAGGCTAAAGAAAAATCAAGACACTTTCATAGGATTTGTGGACCTGGAAAAAGCGTTCGACAATATAAAATGGTGCAAGTTGTTCGAGATTCTGAAAAAAGTAGGGGTAAGCTATAGGGAGAGACGGGTCATGTACAAAATGTACAACAACCAAGACGGAATAATAAGAGTGGACGATCAAGAATGAAGTGCTCGTATTAAGAAGGGTGTAAGACAAGGCTGTAGCCTTTCGCTCCTAATCTGTACATCGAGGAAGCAATGATGGAAATAAAAGAAAGGGTCAGGAGTGGAATTAAAATACAAGGTGAAAGGATATCAATGATACGATTCGCTGATGACATTGCTATCCTGCGTGAAAGTGAAGAAGAATTAAATGATCTGCTGCACGGAATGAACAGTCTAATGAGTACTCAGTATTGTTTGAGAGTAAATCGGAGAAAGACGAAGGTAATGAGAAGTAGTAGAAATGAGAACAGCGAGAAACTTAACATCAGGATTGATGGTCACGATGTCAATGAAGTTAAGGAATTCTGCTACCTAGGCAGTAAAATAACCAATGACGGACGGAGCAAGGAGGACACCAAAAGCAGACTCGCTATGGCAAAAAAGGCATTTCTGGCCAAGAGAAGTCTACTAATATCAAATACCGGCCTTAATTTGAGGAAGAAATTTCTGAGGATGTACGTCTGGAGTACAGAATTGTATGGTAGTGAAACATGGACTGTGGGAAAACCGGAACAGAAGAGAATCGAAGCATTTGAGATGTGGTGCTATAGACGAATGTTGAAAATTAGGTGGACTGATAAGGTAAGGAATGAGGAGGTTCTACGCAGAATCGGAGAGGAAAGGAATATGTGGAAAACACTGATAAGGAGAAGGGACAGGATGATAGGACATCTGCTAAGACATGAGGGAATGACTTCCATGGTACTAGAGGGAGCTGTAGAGGGCAAAAACTGTAGAGGAAGACAGAGATTGGAATACGTCAAGCAAATAATTGAGGATGTAGGTTGAAAGTGCTACTCTGTGATGAAGAGGTTAGCACAGGAAAGGAATTCGTGGCGGGCCGCATCAAACCAGTCAGTAGACTGATGACAAAAAAAAGAAAAAGAAACCTCGTTAGAGAATAGCCTCTGAGATACCTATGGCAGCGTCTATGTGTAACGCTTATTAAGACAAAATGGACTCTGCCTGGGTAGACTCTGATATGTCAAGCTATCCATGGAAACACCGTGCCATAGATGTATTCCAAGAATCACTACCGACAGCTTAGGTGGTCCGTTGGGCAGTAAAAAAAGCAGACCAAGCCCCAAGGAGGCCTGCAGGGAACATGACTTGATACAGTGTGGCGTTCCCCAACAGGATGTCATCTCACTTGTATTTCACTGAACCATGTAATAATCACTGCGGTATCATACAAAAAACTAATATTAATAAAAGGACGGCTTGGTCCAATTGTAGCCATATCAAAGGCGGAAAAAAATCACTGTAGTTCCACAGATAGTGTACTAACTATACGTCTCCGAAATAACAACAGGGACTACGTAATAATAATCATATAAGAATAATATTCCCCCCCATGAACCATGTACCTTGCCGTTGGTGGGGAGGCTTGCGTGCCTCAGCGATACAGATAGCCGTACCGTAGGTACAACCACAACGGAGGGGTATCTGTTGAGAGGCCAGACAAACGCATGGTTCCTGAAGAGGGGCAGCAGCCTTTTCAGTAGTTGCAAGGGCAACAGTCCGGATGATTGACTGATCTGGCCTTGTAACAATAACCAAAACGGCCTTGCTGTACTGGTACTGCGAACGGCTGAAAGCAAGGGGAAACTACAGCCGTAATTTTTCCCGAGGGCATGCAGCTTTACTGTATGATTAAATGATGATGGTGTCCTCTTGGGTAAAATATTCCGGAGGTAAAATAGTCCCCCATTCGGATCTCCGGGCGGGGACTACTCAAGAGGACGTCGTTATCAGGAGAAAGAAAACTGGCATTCTACGGATCGGAGCGTGGAATGTCAGATCCCTTAATCGGGCAGGTAGGTTAGAAAATTTAAAAAGGAAAATGGATAGGTTAAAGTTAGATATAGTGGGAATTAGTGAAGTTCGGTGGCAGGAGGAACAAGACTATTGGTCAGGTGATTACAGATTTATAAATACAAAATCAAATAGGGGTAATGCAGGAGTAGGTTTAATAATGAATAGGAAAATAGGAATGCGGGTAAACTACTACAAACAGATTAGTGAACGCATTATTGTGGCCAAGATAGATACGAAGCCCACACCTACTACAGTAGTACAAGTTTATATGCCAACTAGCTCTGCAGATGACGAAGAAATTGAAGAAATGTATGAGGAAATAAAAGAAATTATTCAGATAGTGAAGGGAGACGAAAATTTAATAGTCATGGGTGACTGGAATTCGAGTGTAGGAAAAGGGAGAGAAGGAAACTTAGTAGGTGAATATGGATTGGGGGGAAGAAATGAAAGAGGAAGCCGGCTTGAAGAATTTTGCACAGAGCATAACTTAATCATAGCTAACATTTGGTTTAAGAATCATGAAAGAAGGTTGTATACATGGAAGAACCCTGGAGATACTAAAAGGTATCAGATAGATTATATAATGGTAAGACAGAGATTTAGGAACCAGGTTTTAAATTGTAAGACATTTCCAGGGGCAGATGTGCACTCTGACCACAATCTATTGGTTATGACCTGTAGATTAAAACTGAAGAAACTGCAAAAAGGTGGGAATTTAAGGAGATGGGACCTGGATAAACTGAAAGAACCAGAGGTTGTACAGAGTTTCAGGGAGAGCGTAAGGGAACAATTGAGAGGAAAGGGGGAAAGAAATACAGTAGAAGAAGAATGGCTAGCTTTGAAGGATGAAGTAGTGAAGGCAGCAGAGGATCAAGTAGGTAAAAAGACGAGGGCTAGTAGAAATCCTTGGGTAACAGAAGAAATATTGAATTTAATTGATGAAAGGAGAAAATATAAAAATGCAGTAAATGAAGCAGGCAAAAAGGAATACAAACGTCTCAAAAATAAGATCGACAGGAAGTGCAAAATGGCTAAGCAGGGATGGCTAGAGGACAAATGTAAGGATGTAGAGGCTTATCTTACTAGGGGTAAGATAGATACTGCCTACAGAAAAATTAAAGAGACCTTTGGAGATAAGAGAACCACTTGTATGAATATCAAGAGCTCAGATGGAAACCCAGTTCAAAGCAAAGAAGGGAAAGCAGAAAGGTGGAAGGAGTATATAGAGGGTCTATACAAGGGCGATGTACTTGAGGACAATATTATGGAAATGGAAGAGGATGTAGATGAAGATGAAATGGGAGATACGATACTGCGTGAAGAGTTTGACAGAGCACTGAAAGACCTGAATCGAAACAAGGCCCCCGGAGTAGACAACATTCCATTGGAACTACTGACAGACATGGGAGAGTCAGTCCTCACAAAACTCTACCATCTGGTGAGCAAGATGTATGAAACAGGCGAAATACCCTCAGACTTCAAGAAGAATATAATAATTCCAATCCCAAAGGAAGCAGGTGTTGACAGATGTGAAAATTACCGAACTATCATTTTAATAAGTCACGGCTGCAAAATACTAACGCGAATTCTTTACAGACGAATGGAAAAACTGGAAGAAGCCGACCTCGGGGAAGATCAGTTTGGATTCCGTAGAAATACTGGAACACGTGAGGCAATACTGACCTTACGACTTATCTTAGAAGAAAGATTAAGGAAAGGCAAACCTACGTTTCTAGCATTTGTAGACTTAGAGAAAGCTTTTGACAATGTTAACTGGAATACTCTCTTTCAAATTCTAAAGGTGGCAGGGGTAAAATACAGGGAGCGAAAGGCTATTTACAATTTGTACAGAAACCAGATGGCAGTTATAAGAGTCGAGGGACATGAAAGGGAAGCAGTGGTTGGGAAGGGAGTAAGACAGGGTTGTAGCCTCTCCCCGATGTTATTCGATCTGTATATTGAGCAAGCAGTAAAGGAAACAAAAGAAAAATTCGAAGTAGGTATTAAAATCCATGGAGAAGAAGTAAAAACCTTGAGGTTCGCCGATGACGTTGTAATTCTGTCAGAGACAGCAAAGGACTTGGAAGAGCAGTTGAACGGAATGGATGGTGTCTTGAAGGGAGGATATAAGATGAACATCAACAAAAGCAAAAAGAGGATAAAGGAATGTAGTCGAATTAAGTCGGGTGATGTTGAGGGTATTAGATTAGGAAATCAGACACTTAAAGTAGTAAAGGAGTTTTGCTATTTGGGGAGCAAAATAACTGATGATGGTAGAAGTAGAGAGGATATAAAATGTAGACTGGCAATGGCAAGGAAAGCGTTTCTGAAGAAGAGAAATTTGTTAACATCGAGTATAGATTTAAGTGTCAGGAAGTCATTTCTGAAAGTATTTGTATGGAGTGTAGCCATGTATGGAAGTGAAACATGGACGGTAAATAGTTTGGACAAGAAGAGAATAGAAGATTTCGAAATGTGGTGCTACGGAAGAATGCTGAAGGTTAGATGGGTAGATCACATAACTAATGAGGAGGTACTGAATAGGATTGGGGAGAAGAGGAGTTTGTGGCACAACTTGACCAGAAGAAGGGATCGGTTGATAGGACATGTTCTGAGGCATCAAGGGATCACCAATTTAGTATTGGAGGGCAGCGTGGAGGGTAAAAATCGTAGGGGGAGACCAAGAGATGAATACACTAAGCAGATTCAGAAGGATGTAGGTTGCAGTAGGTACTGGGAGATGAAGACGCTTGCACAGGATAGAGTAGCATGGAGAGCTGCATCAAACCAGTCTCAGGACTGAAGACCACAACAACAACAAGAATAATATTAAGAAGAGAAAGAAAAAAGCAATGCACCAAGCAGTTTGTCAGGCAGATTATTCAAAATAATTTCATTTCGGCTAGGAAGTAAGACACAATACTTGTAGCGATAGCTCGAAACCTGAATGCGTGGATGGTAAAATCCTTGCACAGACGACACGTTAAGGAAATCAAACAGGAACAAGTCGACACAGAAGCACTCCATTACTGGTTGACCTATTGGTTCTCGTTCGTAGAAAATAAGCAACTGTGCCTATTAACTATTCAACGTTCTTCTCAAAAGATCCCACTCTTTTAAACAAGAGCTGTAGAAACAGTTGTAGTGTTCCAAACACTACAGAGCACGAAACACGCTTCTCCAAATTTGTGGATGGAAATAGATTGAAGATTATACAAGATTCAGTAGCAAAACTAGTGTATTAAGATGTTGTAAAGAAACATTTGTTTCTTTCTACAGAAAGTTACAGTATTGCACATACGTATCTCAAAGTGTGCAACATATGGCTAGCAGTGATGGTAGTGGAACTGAGCAATGTTAATAAATCGTACAGCAATAAACGGTCCTAACATGGTCCTCGAAGACAAATCTGACTGCTGATGCTAATCCGCATGCAGTTCCAAACAACAACTGACACCAAAAATGTATCAAGAAAGTAAACAAATATACTGATCTGTCAGAACTATCCAAGAGAGCGTGGCAGTTCACATCTGTTAGTGCGATACTAGTCGTCATTGAGATCTAATGAAACTAGGCATGCCAGCAGAAACCCGGACGTTGATGGAGCAAGTTGCGCTACGAAACCTATAAGAAATAAATATCAACAGTGAACATACTGTGGCTTAGTATTTACTACCAAATAAATTAATCTCCATTTGAAAAGAATTTTAAATAAAATTATATTACAGATGATAATCATCATCATGGAGGAATAATACAAAAAAACTGGTTAGAAAGATGTGCAAGAGATCAAAAAATCCGTAAAATGAAAAGATCATGTGCCTTATTTAAGAAAAGCCTACATTAACAATGCATGCCCAGAATAATGAAGCTAATTCACTATAGTGAAGCAGTTATAACAGATTGATTAAATGCGTATTAATACTCAACAGTGAACTGCAAACTACATGCTTTTGGCACATTAGAAGTGCAGTGTTTAGAAAGAATGGTTGGAAAATTAGATTTAATGAAGGAATTATCAGACTATCCAGATAGTGTCAGACATGGTGACTTAACGGAGGTTTAGACTCTTTGGAGAGCTTCCAGAATGAGTGGGAACAATTTAACCAAACAAATATTCAAATTTCTCTGGGAGAATATATCAAAGAAGTCAAGAAAAAGCTGGAAAAAAATAATATTCGAATTTCAGAAATACCGGAAGAAACTTCTGTAGAAAAAAGAAATTAAATTTAGATAATTCCTTAGCAGGCAAGCCACGAAAGCAAAGTGTTCTGGATGAGGGAAAAAAAACTTACTTTAATGTTGAAAAAATATTGAATAACCAGAAAGAAAGAAAGAAGCATAAATGCGATCTTAATTGGTCCACGGAAAATTAAAATAATACTAGTAGCTGTAGAAATGTTACCACATTCATAAGGAATGGCCCTACATTAGGAAAGGTGATAATGAATAGACTTTCAGCTAAGGGCTTTGGGAAATGGGGAATATGTCGGATACTTGTTATAGGAATGTATTGAGAATTGGTATTTGCGCGATGAAGTGACTTTTCATTTTCGATAAATGTGAGGCATGCTTATGTCTACCATTAATGACGTTACATGACAATCGTGTAAATTTTCACAAGAAATGTGTACTATCATCTCAACTTAGATATGGGTCCAAAAATAGTTACAGATTAACAAATTTACTACACAACGAAAATTAAGCTGCATTTCTTTTAACATTCTTAGAAATTATTGAATTAGCAGAACTGGTAAAGGTAAGAAAAAGCAGATATTTAAGTCATCTGATGTATGTAGAACAGTTCAGTAACAATTAAACGCCATGTACAATGCAAAACATGAGCTTCGGGGAAATAATCTCGCCGAGCTAGCTAGAATAGCGAAAATATAGCATCGGTCATAAAACAGGCATAGTACTATCTCTTTGGTCGTAAAATAAAACCGAACGAATTGAAACAGCCGGCGACAGTGGCCAGCGAGAGCCAGCACGTGTGTGTGTGTGTGTGTGGTGTTTCAAACTTCGTTTAACGACCGGTAAGACGCTGTGTCGTTAAAACAGCCCGAAGCGCCATAAAACAGCATGTGATGCATCCCCAAGCAGCCACTCAACCAAGATTGCTATTGGCTGAAAACAACTGTAGCTTGGTAGCGAGATTTCAGCTTTTTCGACAATGCTCTCATGGAAAAGGTTGTGTGGACTGTTCTAGAATAGCTACGAATATCTTGTGTTCAACAAAGGTACTCAAAGCAGCAAATAACAATGTTGAAACTGAGAAGTATAAGGAAAACATTGCTACTTTTAAAAGTCGAAACATAAGTCTTTTATGACGAAAGTTAGAACGAAACATGGAACTGCAATTTTTCTAATACGTCCATTATAATGCCCGTAGAGATTTACAACATTAATATTTCATGTCACAGTCTATAAATAATATTTTACCTTTGTTTTGCGTATACTTTTTCACTATATTGCGCAAAATAGTATTCCTGTTCACAAATTTTTCTCCCATTGCGAAGCATAAGTTTGAAATTTGGCTCAAAGCTGTCTACAACATTCCTCTGTAACGGTGCCCCAGACTCCGCGACTCTTCAACAGCAAGTTGTCGGCAGATGCCAAAATAAGGCCGTAGTTCAGGAGTTCACGTGAGGCGTCAGGTGGTGTAATGATGTGACGTTGGCCCCAAATTTCACCACAATTGTACTCAATGCAATATTGGACGTGTCAAACGGTAGAAATGACATCACACCTTCTCTTACCCACATGTCACACCTTCTTTTGGCCCCAATGCTATGGAGGTCAGAACCGCAACACCCAGCTCTGAAATAACGCGGTTTTCTCACTGGTGGCCGAGATAAATATTTCAGTCACACTGCCTCCCAGAAGCCACACAAAAAGCCTTCACGGGGAGACACAGACCACTACTTTCCATGGGGCGTGGATTTCCAAGCATTTCGAGGTCGAAAAAAACGTTCGCGGTGCAGTGAGCAACAGAAGAACGTTCTCTGCAACATTCGACACTGCTGGCAGCCCTGCCCCCACTTACGATTCAATCCTACCCTAAAGACATTGTGGAGCTGCAGTGCTTGACTGAATGTAATCTGACCCCTTTTTAGCACAGTGGGGCCAAAACTTTTACCCTGATATAGAGGACGGAACCCTAGGGGTCGCTCAAAACCACTCGACGAAATATGAATCTCACTTGGAGCAGGAAATGGTGTTTATGTTTCTCAGTTCTGTTTCACGTCGTCTTGTGGCGTGATCACCGAGGGGTGCACCACTAACATGTGTTAACAAAACGGCAACAGGTCTCTGTAAGACCCCTCAGTGCGACAACACCCTCATTACCACCCACCCACCATTGTTGAGCATGTTAAAAATTTACCTGTCAATGCCTTCGACATCCATTCAACTGAGTGATGGCTCACGGTTGCACTAGCGCCTGAGAGCAGGCAACCCCACGTGATGCGTGCCGAATGGGTCGCCTGTTGTTCACAGTGTCAACAAGCCCGAGGGTGACGCTGCAGAGCCCCAAGCTTTTACACACCTTCGCAGAAGGAAAGTTGAAGGCACCTATGAGTCAAATTTCGCAATGGCAGACAATTACGGTGTTTCGAAAAGGTGATACTTTTTGTGCAAGGTTCTATGTTATGGTTTTATACCGAATATGGACAATTTCTAAAGATGTAACGTAAACTGAAGATTATTGTACAGTTAATTATTTCAACTAGAGGGCCGTTAGTTAAAACTATAAAGACAGGATAGGAAAAGCTGGAAGAAAATTGTTATTTACTGAGGTGCCATACGCACGTCAATAGACCCCCAGGGGGTCCACAACTCTTTTGTGGATACGTGCATGGCGAGCACAGGGCCCCGAGCCATTGCAGCCTTCTTCCTCTCCAGGGCTGCATTTCCTTTCCCTTCCCCTCCTTTCCCCTCCTTGCTCCTTTCCCTCGCCCTCTCCTCTCCCTCTCTTGGTGTCCTTGCTTATGTTGGCCCCCGCTATCCTCCTGGCTCTGTTGGTTTTCCAATTCGGCTTTGTTGCATAATCATCTCCTCCTTTTGGCATTCCTTGGTCCCCCTCTGGGGTTTGACCTCCATTACAAAATTTCTCCTCCGTAGTGTGAGCCATTTGGGGAAGAGCACCTTACCTAGTGTCTCCGGCGTGCGCCCTCCTAGTACATTCCACCTTTTCTTTCACGTCGTTGTCTGATACTAGGGTGCATAGCCAGCACGGTAGCCAGCCCGTGTGGTGGGGTCGCTATGTACCCTTTTGGTTGAGCCCCCTGAACACACAGGGATCACACTTCTGATACCTGAGCTGTGACCTCCTCATGCATGCCTTGGAGTGGTTGCTCGTCATCCTGGAGCATCGGAACTCCCGGCAATGGCCGCCGTGCCAGACGGCCCTTGCTGTGGCTGGGTGGCGCCCGTGAGGAGAGCCCCTGATCGGAGTGGGTGGTATCAGGGCGGACGCTATGCAAATGAAACGCATACGGGTCCAGAACTCTGGCCGTTCTTCTGCGGCCGTCTCTCTGCGTGGAACTGATTTCCTCAAGTGTTGCTTCTCTTGCCCCTTCGGCCTTCCCTTCCATGGCTACCCCCTGGGAAGAGGGTCAGGCCCGTCGGCTAGGGGCAAAACCTTTCCCCCGTTATCTAGTTTGCACCAGGACTGATGGAGATACTTTCAACAATACCAAACCTTTATTCTTTGTGGAACACATTGAAGACAAGTTTGGCGAAGTGGACTCCCTGAGCAAGATGCGGTCAGGTTCGTTGCTGATAAAAACTGCTTCAGCTGCCCAATCTGCGGCCCTTCGTGCCTGTACCCATCTTGGCACAATTCCTGTGTCCATTACCCCCCACCAGTCTCTAAATATGGTACAAGGTGTGATTTTTCACAGGGACCTCATCCTTCAAACTGATGAGGAACTTCGGGACAATCTCGGACGGCGTGTTCAGAAGGGTCCTAAAGACAATCCTATTGATACTGGTGCCTTTATCCTGGCCTTTGAAGGGGATACCCTCCCTGAGAAAGTTAAGATTATGGTCTATCGCTGTGATGTGAAGCCGTACATCCCACCTCCTATGAGGTGTTTTAAGTGCTTGCGTTTTGGACACATGTCTTCCCGCTGTTCACAGGCCCCTCTCTGTGGTGACTGTGGACGTCCACTCCATGAGGGGAGTCCCTGTGTTCCCTCTCCTGTGTGTGTAAATTGTCATGGTTGTCATTCTCCACATTCACCAGATTGCCCAGTATATAAGAAGGAAAAAAGATACAGGAGTATAAGTCCCTCGATCGTTTAGCCTACACAGAGGCCCGTAAGAAATATACACGACTTCACCCTGTGTCCATGACATCTAGTTACGCCTTGGTTACATCTACACCCCTTCCTCTCCCTTCCTTACCCCCATCCCGGACCCCTCTCTTGCCCCCCTCCCCTGCGGCTCCCACACCTTCTCCTCTGAGCGCTGCTCCCCCTCCCAAGCCAGAGAAGTGTCCCACTCCTTCGGCGTCTGCCGGTCAAGGGCGCCTCTCCCGGGATGCCCCTTCCCGGCACCTTCCAGGCCAAAGGTCTGGCTCCTTTATGCCACACAGCCCTCCTCGATCTCAGCCTGAAAAGAAGAAGAAACGTAAGTCCCGGGACAAAGAGCCTCTGGTGTCACCGGAGGTCACTTCCCCGACTTCACAACCGGATTCTGACCTGTCGTTCATGGATGTCGCCCCCTCCCTGTCGGTGACGGGTGGGGACCCGGCGGTATGACTGGATTTAGCGTGTTCAGACCCCATTTAAACCATCGTTCTGTGGTTCTCCAATGGAATTGTAATGGATACTATCGTCACCTTCCGGAATTGAAATCCCTTCTTTCGTCCTACTCTGAAGCTTGTGTGGTTCTCCAGGAAACTCATTTTACTGATGCTCACTCACCGACCCTCCGTGGGTTCCGTGTTTTCTGTCGAAATCGGGTCGGACCCCTGCGGGCTTCTGGTGGCGTTTGTACCTTGGTCCGTACAGACATTGCTAGCACATGGATTCCTCTTCAAACTACATTGGAAGCGGTTGCTGTTAGGGTCCACTTAGACTCTGCGGTCACAGTTTGCAATCTTTATCTCCCTCCTGACAGGACTCTTACACCTGCTGCCTTAACTGCCCTTCTTCAGCAACTTCCTCCTCCCTTCCTCCTCCTTGGGGATTTTAATGCTCATCATCCCTTGTGGGGCAGTGCCTTTCCATCTAGACGAGGTCTTCTTATAGACCAATTTATTGCAGACCACGACCTGTGCCTTCTTAATGATGGCTCCCCTACTCATTTCAGTGCCGGTCATGGTACCTTTTCTGCCATTGATCTTTCTCTTTCTTCTCCCTCTCTCCTCCCTTCATTACACTGGTCGCCACACGACGACCTTTGTGATAGTGACCATTTCCCGTTGATTATCACGCTCCCTTCCCGCTCCCCGATGGACAGGTTACCTCGTTGGTCTTTCCAACGCGCCGATTGGCCTCTATACACTGCACAGGTCGTGTTTTCTCCCTCTTTGTAGGGTTGTATTGATGACGTCCTACGTGACGTGTCTGACGCGATTGTTCGCGCTGCTAGCCTTGTTGTACCGCGCTCATCTGGGCCATTTCGTCGCCGGCAAGTCCCATGGTGCAGTACGGCCATTGCCATTGCCATCCGTGATCGCCGTCGAGCTTAGCAACACTTTAAGAGGCACCCATCCGTAGCCAGCCTTACTACCTTTAAATGCCTCCGCGCTAAAGCCCGTTATTTAATCAAACAGAGCAAGCGGATATGTTGGGAACGATTCGTTTCTTCCCTTGGTTCTACTGTCCCTCTGTCACGGGTATGGGCTACACTTCGCTCTCTCCTAGGTTGCCATCGGCAGTCCACCCTCCCAGGCCTTCACCTCCCAGATGGCATTTGTACGGATCCATTAGTTCTTGCAGAACATCTTGCGACCCATTTTGCAGTGGCATCAGCGTCAGCCTCCTATCCAGCTGCTTTCCTTCACCAAAAACAGCGGGCTGAAGCTTTCACCCCTTGTGAGTCAGAATCTTACAACGAACCTTTTACTGAATGGGAATTTCTTTCTGCTCTATCTTCTTCTCATGATACGGCCCCTGGCCCAGATTCCATTCATAACCAACTGCTTCAACATCTCAGTGCTCCACAATGGCAACATCTTCTTCGGGTGTTTAACCGTATCTGGTTCAAATGGTTCAAATGGCTCTGAGCACTATGAGACTTAACATCTTACATCATCAGTCCCCTAGAACGTAGAACTATTTAAACCTAACTAACCTAAGGACATCACACACATCCATGCCCGAGGCAGGATTCGAACATGCGACCGTAGCAGTCGCGCGGTTCCGGACTGCGCGCCTAGAACCGCGAGACCACCGTGGCCGGCTAAACCGTATCTGGCTCCAGGGTGACTTCCCTTCTCAGTGGAGGGATAACATTGTGGTTCCTGTCCTTAAGCCTCGTAAGAACCCCCTATCTGTTGACAGCTATCGGCCAATTAGTTTGACCAATGTTGTTTGTAAGTTACTTGAACGGATGGTAGCCCGTCGGCTCAATTGGGTCCTCGAATCTCGGGATCTATTGTCCCCTTAGCAGTGTGGCTTTCGAGAGGGACGGTCTCCAATCGATCATTTACTTCGCTTGGAATCTGCAGTTCGGCAGGCTTTTTCCCAGCGCCGCCATTTGGTTGCAGTGTTTTTTGACCTTCGCAAGGCCTATGACACGGCCTGGCGCCATCACATCTTACCCTTCATCAGTGGGGTCTTCGGGGCCCACTCCCGATTTTTATCCGCCAGTTCCTGATCCATCGGTCATTCAGAGTTCGAGTTGGTACTGCTTTTAGTTCTCCACGGACCCAGGAGATGGGCATCCCACAGGGTTCTGTCTTGAGTGTCCTTCTTTTCCTCATTGCTATCGATGGACTTGTGGCCTCTGTCGGTCCCTTGGTCGCCCCTGCCCTGTATGTGGATGATTTCTGCATTTGGGTTAGTTCCTCCTCGATGGCATCTGCAGAACGGCAGCTCCAGGTAGCTATACGGCGTGCCTCTGCATGGACCCTCTCACACGGGTTTCAATTCTCTCCTTTAAAATCGCGGGTGGTCCACTTCTGTCGCTGTACTACGATCGACCCTGATCCAGAGCTCTATCTTGCTGCACAACGATTGCCTGTGGTCCCACAGTTTCGTTTCCTGGGTCTTCTTTTCGTCAACAAGCTCACTTGGCTGCCCCATATCAGACTCCTGAAGGTAGGATGTTTCCGTAAACTCAATGTCCTTCGCTTCCTTGCCCACTCCTCTTGGGGTGCGGACCGTTCCCTCCTTCTCCGTCTTTATCGTGCTCTAGTTCTGTCTCGTTTGGACTATGGTTGTAAAGTTTATGGTTCAGCTGCTCCTTCCACACTGCACGTGCTGGATCCAGTCCACCATCGTGGTATCCGTTTGGCCACCGGTGCCTTCCCTACTAGCCCTGTTGATAGTCTCCTGGTTGAAGCTGGGACCCCCCCCCCCTTTCTGTTCGGCGGTCCCAGCTTCTGGTGTCTTATGCACTCACTATCCGTTCCTCTCCCACTCATCCTTCCTAGTCTATCCTGTTCCCAGACCATGGACGTCGCCCACCCGACTCCCGCCCTCGGGCGGGTTTACCGGTTGGGCACCGCCTTGCGTCTCTTTGCCGTGATTTTCAGTTTCCTTCTTTGTCCTGTCTTCCTCGCTCCCTCCCCTCCCCCCCTCCTTGGTTAATTCCTCGGCCTCGAATTCGGATGGATCTCCGCCGAGGTCCGAAAGATTCCATCCCCCTGGTGGTGTTCCGTTCCTTTTTCCGCCAAATTTTATGGGAGTTTCGGGATGCTATTGTTTTTTACACTGATGGCTCTAAATCTGCTGATCGTGTTGGGTATGCCTTCACGTCCTCTGTTGGAGCGGAAAATCATCTGCTGCTGCGTTGGGTTCGTTCTCTTGCCGACTTCCCTCATTTTGTTTTTACCAATGACAACATGACTGCCCTTTTACGTTTTTACCTTTTTCCGTTTTATTGTTCTGAGTTTCCGCAGATGTCCCATTAGGGGAATGGAGCATATTTGAAACAAGGGACTGATGACCTTGCTGTTTGGTCCCTTAAACCTCAAACAACCAAACAACCTGTGGTGTCACCGCTAGACACCACACTGGCTAGGTGGTAACTTAAATCGGCCGCGGTCCTGTAGTACATGTCGGACCCGCGTGTCGCCACTGTGTAATCGCAATCCTAGCGCCACCACATGGCAGGTCACAAGACACGGACATGACCTCGCCCCAGTTGTACGGACGACATAGCTTGCGACCAGACCTACCAAGTCTTCCTCTCATTTGCCGAGAGACTGATAGAATAGCCTTCAGCTTATTCCATAGCTACTACCTAGCAAGGCGCCATTTGTATCAGTGCTTATAGCTTACTACTATTCAAGAGATGTATTCCAACAAGAGAATAAAGTTAAGTATCTTATTCCAGCTACGTACTTTTCTTCTTATTCATTAATAAGTCTCATGTTCCAGTACTTCGCGCCCGTCTGCGTTAGTTTAGCGTGCACTTTCAGCCACTTCATTCTACAAGGTGTTGGCCCAGCTGCCGACACATCACAACCAACCAACGTCAATAGAACAGGTGGAGGGAGAACAATGTATTTGTCAGTCGTTAGCTATTAGACTTGCGAATCCCAGTGCGGATGCGAGACTAGCTAAAATATCTATGCTTCCAAGAAATTAGAGCCTCGAATGGTTGTTTTACCGCATGAAAAGGTGTGGAATCGTTATACTATGCTGCATGTCAAAAGTAAATGCGAAAACATTTGTGTAAGGTTAATTGCCAGTAAATCGATTGATTTCAGTGAATAAGACGTGCTACTTGCCAGTAAATTAGCTTATTACACAAATGTTTTCGCATTTACTTTTGATATAAAAGGTTTATATAACTTAAGATACATGTTTTGACAACGACTTGTGTTCTACTCAGGTCTAACGATTTTTGATACTTATAACGCTTGTAAATGGCCTAAACCCGAAACCTAGATTGTGGAATAAAACCTGATGTAGAGTCAAATGGAGGTTATATCTTCCAAAAAACAGTATTTATTTATTTATTTCATATTATTCATTTTTTTCTAAATATAGTGGCAAAGCTTAATTTACTTGCGAACGAAGGCTGTTATTGACCTAAGTCAAGTCACTACAACAGGACCCTTGTCCGAATCCGGAATTATATCTTAACATCAAAACTGATATGAAAAGTTGTCTGATAAATCTTAGGAAAGACTATCAGGGATTATTAAATGCTTGAGAAAAATATTTACTTGTAGAACAAAAGTTTCAAAAGAACTTTTGTGCAATACTGAACTAACATTTGAATTCATAAACGTTACTTACTTATTTGAAAGTAACTTGATTGTGACAGTTCTAATAAAGAATAATTCAAGGTAAATATCGAAATTTTGTTAAGTTGTTTTCGTGTGTGACTAGAATACGTTCATCCTAATGTGCTTCTGCTAGAGGAACGTCGATGTAAACAAAGTAGGTCTCTATGTTAACTTACATGATAACTTTAGATGGTACTTCATTCACAACCGTTCAAATTGTTTTAGTAATAGTTAATGTGATGGAGCGGTTTTTTTGGTAATTAGTATCCCTCAGCAAAATACAAAATTAATACTACAGTCAAGGATTGATTCCATGAAATACATTTTTAGAGAAGAACTTCTATTTACTTATTGATATTTGCAGTTTAAAGACTGTAATTACCTTGTTTACTTAGACGTACACCTAAAAGATTGGTTTATATTTTATATTACCGTACAACAGAAAAACCTGCTGAGCAGTGACACTAGATAAAAAGGGGTGGAGGTCAACTTTTAAATTCCTGCTGTGTCTCAGCAACAGGGATAGATGGGTGAAGAATTTAAATTGGGCGTCATACAAATGAGTAACGTGTGCATCAATCTACGTCACATTCGCGGCCTATGATGCCTGTATTTCACAATGATCAATATAGTGGTATATGGCCCATCAGCCAAGTCAATAACGATTACTAGCAACGGATATTGTGAATCTATAGAAGCAAATAGGCCAAGGTACGTTAGAAAGGGTGCACTAGACTTCATCTCGCTGAACATTTTTGGACTGGCTTATTACTTCCTGTTCAAGACGCTCTAATATTACATTTGAATTATTCTTTCGGGAGTAGGTGTACGTGGATCGATAGGGAATGGAATGGTTGGTGGCAAAATCATTTACAGAAACTTACGGTTCTTTTATTAGAATGGTAACGATTTAATTATGCCAAGCATGTAACCGCCACCAACAAAATGTCAAAATATATTAATAAAACGGAATTTTGAAGGTGCATACAGGGGCACATAATCTACCTTGCTATTCTAACTCGTATCTCCTTATTCATTTAAGGGGCCCTTGGCATATACGAAACCGCAAAAATGAGGAAACACTTATGATTGTGAGTGAAATTATACTCGTGTTCGAGAGGTCAGAGCAGCACACCGTGAGACAATGGTTATTTAACTTCACATTCATCCATACAGCACAAGAACAGGTAACTGTCAATGCTACGGTCTGCTCCCATCGAGGCAAGCAAAGAACGAACAGAGAGCTCAGTGAGCAGTACCACGTCAACGACGCGTGGCAGCAAACGTTTCGTTGAAAATCAGGAAATAACCAACGCGTAATAATTCTCCACGGATGTAGGTATTCGTTAGGGACAGAACTTCGCCACGCTAACTGAAAACTATTAAATCGCTAACACGTAGGGTCTAACGGACAATAGCGTTGGTAAGTCACGCAGATTTACCAATTAAAATAATTGATACAATATTTTGCACACAATACATTGGGTAATAAATACCGAAATTAGCAAATGAGAGCCAGCAATGTCTATTGCAAAGGACTAAGAAAACACGCGGCGGTAGTTCAAAAACTGAACAAATCGTATTGCATGACATCATCATCAGCGCACGAAATTAACAAAATTTTAAAAGGGGCTCACGAAACGTTCCTCTAACAAAGACAATCTGAAACAAAATCGTTTAAGCAACTCTACAAGCACATTCAAATACCTTGATCGATTACCGAACAAGAGGACTCAACAGAGCAAGTCTGTTTACTTCCCAGTTTGCTACAAAAGTGACGAATTTTGCGCTAGACCGAAACGGCCCCTCTTTTGAACAGGGGGCGGTGAGGAGGAGCAGCAGGGAGGAGGGGGGTGATAGGGGAGGTCCCGCGTCTTCTGACAACCACAGCCCCAACAACTTCCTGATCTACCACTCACCTTTGGACTTGCTTACAGCTATTCGTTTTCTGCTATACCTCCACTCGAAGTGAAGTTGGCAAAGGCTACTCGTTATTTTGATAACTCTGACCGCTCGCGAAAACATTCGAAATCCAGTTCACGCACACAATTATTCATTTATGGTTCTTTATAGGAAGCATGGGTAATGGAGAGGACTTAAGCAGGCGAAAAAAAATGGAGAAACTGGCTCATATCACCTCCACGTACTGGTTATTAGATCGATGGACGTAAACTCAACAGTACGAACACGTAAGATGGGTCATAAATGCGGGGTTCATGATGGACACGTTTCAATCGTCCGCTTCTGTCCAAAAAATTCCGATACTGATTTGATTTCTGGCGTGTAATAGACGTAAGCGCAGCAACTACGGTGAGAACGTGAGATAACAACTGTAAACAACAGATGTGCATGCGACCAATCAGTTGTGAGCAGGCAGTAGTAAATAGTGCATGTGCAACCATAGTGTGGGAGCAACATCTCTAAATCAAATGTTCTAGCCATTATACAGTATGGTTTTAAGAAGAGAAAAAAATGTGTGGAAATTTTGTCCGTACGCTTGATTCCCGAACAAAAAGAACGATGCTTGGACGTTTGACTTACTTGAAGTTCAAATCACGCACAATTTTTTTTGGAAAATATCAAAAAACGTGACGAGACTTGATTTAATCAGTAGGACCCTATCATCAAAGGAGAGACTGCAGAAATTCCTATATCGGGTCAACACACTGACCATGTAAACGATATTCAAGCCGATGTAATACGCCATTAAACCAACGTCTGAAAGACTTAGGTCCACATGAAAGTATGAACGTTCTGTGCATTGTACTCAAGGATGGGTGGGAAGGGGGGGGGGGAAGGGGACTACTGGACTGAACACCTGAAGCTTTAAAGGCACCATCTTAATATTTTTTCATTAATCCAGTCTCTAAGCTTTCTGGACTGATGGGACTATGTCCGAATTTGACTGGCGACCGTAATTTTACCTTGCTAGAACTCGCACCAAAAACTTCGTGCGACCTAACTAAAACGTTTCAAAATCGACTTTTCTTTACACGATCCAGTCACATTAATGGGACGACAGCCGGACACCAGAGTGGAATAACCATTCAGACGGCAGGCGGCAGCACCGGTAGCGGAAGGCATACAGGGTGTATCATAATTAATGGCGTAGACGGATACAGTTGAAAGTGCAAGACACTAGAAACAAAAAAGTCTCAGTAAACATGGGGTCGAAAATGCATACCTTACGAGCTACGAGCAATTTTTCATCTTCGATACTGTGAAGCAAATCTCTTCTACTGCAAGCTCTTTGCCTTTCACATTTTGGGAAGTAGTAGTATGGACCAAAACAAGAAAAAATGTCCAGTAAACATATTCTCTAAAAAGCATAGATTAAGAGCTATAAGCAATTGTTCATTAGAAGAGTTGTGTTTGCAAGTAGCGAAGATGAGCAGGTGCCAATAGCTCCTAAGGTACGCATTTCAGAGCACACGTTTAGTGGACACTTTTTCTGGTTTGGTCCATACTACTGCTTCCCAAAATGTGGAAAGCAAAGAGCTTGCAGTAGAAGAGATTTGCTTCACAGTATCTAAGACGAAAAATTGCTCTTAGTTCTTAAGGTATGCATTTTCGACCCTATGTTTACTGAGACTTCTTTGCTTCTAGTATCGTGTACTTTCGACTGTATGCGTTTACGCCATTAATTATGATACACCCCGTATAAAGTGTGTCGCGGATGCGGAGAACAGTGCAGTCATCGTCGTAATGTGGAAAGGGAGTGATTTATCTGACGTCCAAATAGGTACTCTTATTGGTTTTCGGGCCAAAGATGGAAACATCTCCGAAACGGCTAAGTTTGTAAAATGTTCGCGTGTCGCCGTGGTTGGTTGGTTGGTTGGTTGGTTGGTTTTGGGGAAGGAGACCAGACAGCGTGGTCATCGGTCTCATCGGATTACGGAAGGATGGGGAAGGAAGTCGGCCGTGCCCTTTCAGAGGAACCATCCCGGCATTTGCCTGGAGTGATTTAGGGAAATCACGGAAAACCTAAATCAGGATGGCCGGACGCGGGATTGAACCGTCGTCCTCCCGAATGCGAGTCCAGTGTCTTACCACTGCGCCACCTCGCTCGGTCGCCGTGGTTACAGTATATTGTGCATGGAAAAATGGCGCTCTCCAAAATGGCGCTGAGACGACTGTGGTATACCACGGGCCATAGATGACAGGGGTGAAAGATGGCTGCGGATATGTGTACGGCCGGCCGAAGTGGCCGTGCGGTTAAAGGCGCTGCAGTCTGGAACCGCAAGACCGCTACGGTCGCAGGTTCGAATCCTGCCTCGGGCATGGATGTTTGTGATGTCCTTAGGTTAGTTAGGTTTAACTAGTTCTAAGTTCTAGGGGACTAATGACCTCAGCAGTTGAGTCCCATAGTGCTCAGAGCCATTTGAACCATTTGATATGTGTACGGGCGAACAGACGTGCAACTGTTGAGCAACTGACCACCTAGGTACATCAACGGGCTGCCAACAGTGTCCCTCAATGACTGTTCAGCAAAAAATTGCTCTATTTGGGCCTACGCAGCAGGAACCTGGTCCATGCATCCATGCTGACTGCTGTTCATCGAAGACGAAGGCTGCAATTTGCATGCCAATGCCGGGACTGGACGTCCACTGCGTGGCGATAGGTGGCATTTTCAGATGACTCACGTCTTATGCTGCATCAGAAAGATGGCCACTGGCGTGTATGGCCCAACAACAATCTTCGTAAGTGTCCAGGTCGGGGAAGAGACCGT